>NC_047027.1:6693857-6861004 GCF_902652985.1 Pecten maximus | reverse complement strand
CTACCTTTAGCGGCGGTATGTGTGGGAGCCTACCTACCTTTAGTGGTTGTATGTGTGGGAGCCTACCTACCTTTAGTGGCGGTATGTGTGGGAGCCTACCTTTAGTGGCTGTATGTGTGGGAGCCTACCTTTAGTGGCGGTTTGAGTGGGAGCCTACCTTAGTGGCGGTGTGTGTGGGAAGCCTACCTACCTTTAGTGCGGTATGTGTGGGAGCCTACCTACCTTTAGTGGCGGTGTGTGTGGGAGCCTACCTACCTTTAGTGGCGGATGTGTTGGGAGCCTACCTACCTTTAGTGGCGGTATATGTGTGGGAGCCTACCTACCTTAGTGGCGGTATGTGTGGGAGCCTACCTACCTTTAGTGGCGGTATGTGTGGGAGCCTACCTACCTTTAGTGGCTGTATGTGTGGGAGCCTACCTTTAGTGGCGGTATGTGTGGGAGCCTACCTACCTTTAGTGGCGGTATGTGTGGGAGCCTACCTACCTTTAGTGGTTGTATGTGTGGGAGCCTACCTACCTTTAGTGGCGGTATGTGTGGGAGCCTACCTACCTTTAGTGGCAGGTATGTGTGGGAGCCTACCTACCTTAGTGGCTGTATGTGTGGGAGCCTACCTACCTTTAGTGGCGGTATGTGTGGGAGCCTACCTACCTTAGTGGCGGTATGTGTGGGAGCCTACCTACCTTTAGTGGTGGTATGTGTGGGAGCCTACCTACCTTTAGTGGCGGTATGTGTGGAAGCCTACCTTTAGTGGCGGTATGTGTGGGAGCCTACCTACCTTTAGTGGTTGTATGTGTGGGAGCCTACCTACCTTTAGTGGCGGTATGTGTGGGAGCCTACCTACCTTTAGTGGTTGTATGTGTGGGAGCCTACCTACCTTTAGTGGCGGTATGTGTGGGAGCCTACCTACCTTTAGCGGCGGTATGTGTGGGAGCCTACCTACCTTTAGTGGCGGTATGTGTGGGAGCCTAC
Source organism: Pecten maximus (assembly GCF_902652985.1). Classification (NCBI taxonomy): domain Eukaryota; kingdom Metazoa; phylum Mollusca; class Bivalvia; order Pectinida; family Pectinidae; genus Pecten; species Pecten maximus. The sequence goes on along the minus strand of NC_047027.1, from coordinate 6,860,035 downwards.
CTACCTTTAGTGGCGGTATGTGTGGGAGCCTACCTACCTTTAGTGGCGGTATGTGTGGGAGCCTACCTACCTTTAGTGGTTGTATGTGTGGGAGCCTACCTTTAGTGGCGGTATGTGTGGGAGCCTACCTACCTTTAGCGACGGTATGTGTAGGAGCCTACCTACCTTTAGTGGCGGTATGTGTGGGAGCCTACCTACCTTTAGTGGTTGTATGTGTGGAAGCCTACCTTTAGTGGCGGTATGTGTGGGAGCCTACCTTTAGTGGTGGTATGTGTGGGAGCCTACCTACCTTTAGTGGCGGTATGTGTGGGAGCCTACCTTTAGTGGCGGTATGTGTGGGAGCCTACCTACCTTTAGTGGCAGTATGTGTGGGAGCCTACCTACCTTTAGTGGCGGTATGTGTGGGAGCCAACCTACCTTTAGTGGCGGTATGTGTGGGAGCCTACCTTTAGTGGCGGTATGTGTGGGAGCCTACCTACCTTTAGTGGTGGTATGTGTGGGAGCCTACCTACCTTTAGTGGTGGTATGTGTGAGAGCCTACCTACCTTTAGTGGTGGTATGTGTGGGAGCCTACCTACCTTTAGTGGCTGTATGTGTGGGAGCCTACCTACCTTTAGTGGCGGTATGTGTGGGAGCCTACCTACCTTTAGTGGTTGTATGTGTGGGAGCCTACCTACCTTTAGTGGCGGTATGTGTGGGAGCCTACCTACCTTTAGTGGCGGTATGTGTGGGAGCCTACCTTTAGTGGCGGTATGTGTGGGAGCCTACCTACCTTTAGTGGCGGTGTGTGTGGGAGCCTACCTACCTTTAGTGGTTGTATGTGTGGGAGCCTACCTACCTTTAGTGGTGGTATGTGTGGGAGCCTACCTACCTTTAGTGGCGGTATGTGTGGGAGCCTACCTACCTTTAGTGGCGGTATGTGTGGGAGCCTACCTACCTTTAGTGGCAGTATGTGTGGGAGCCTACCTACCTTTAGTGGCGGTATGTGTGGGAACCTACCTTTAGTGGCGGTATGTGTGGGAGCCTACCTACCTTTAGTGGCGGTATGTGTGGGAAACCTACCTACCTTTAGTGGCGGTATGTGTGGGAGCCTACCTACCTTTAGTGGCAGTATGTGTGGGAGCCTACCTACCTTTAGTGGCGGTATATGTGGGAGCCTACCTACCTTTAGTGGCGACATGTGTGGGAGCCTACCTACCTTTAGTGGCGGTATGTGTGGGAACCTACCTACCTTTAGTGGCGACATGTGTGGGAGCCTACCTACCTTTAGTGGCGACATGTGTGGGAGCCTACCTACCTTTAGCGGCGGTATGTGTGGGAACCTACCTACCTTTAGTGGCGGTATGTGTGGAAGCCTACCTTTAGTGGCGGTATGTGTGGGAGCCTACCTACCTTTAGTGGCAGTATGTGTGGGAGCCTACCTACCTTTAGTGGCAGTATGTGTGGAAGCCTACCTACCTTTAGTGGCGGTATGTGTGGGAGCCTACCTACCTTTAGTGGCGGTATGTGTGGAAGCCTACCTTTAGTGGCGGTATGTGTGGGAGCCTACCTACCTTTAGTGGCGGTATGTGTGGAAGCCTACCTTTAGTGGCGGTATGTGTGGGAGCCTACCTACCTTTAGTGGCGGTATGTGTGGGAGCCTACCTACCTTTAGTGGCGGTATGTGTGGGAGCCAACCTACCTTTAGTGGTTGTATGTGTGGGAACCAACCTTTAGCAGCAGTATGTGTGGCAGTCTACCTTTAGCGGCGGTATGTGTGGGAGCCTACCTTTAGCAGCGGTATGTGTGGAAGCCTACCTTTAGCGGCGGTATGTGTGGGAACCTACCTTTAGCGGTGGTATGTGTGGAAGCCTACCTTTAGCGGCGGTATGTGTGGGAACCTACCTTTAGTGGCGGTATGTGTGGGAGCCTACCTACCTTTAGTGGCGGTATGTGTGGGAACCTACCTTTAGTGGCAGTATGTGTGGGAACCTACCTTTAGTGGCGGTGTGTGTGGGAGCCTACCTTAAGTGTCGGTATGTGTGAGAGCCTACCTACCTTTAGTGGTGGTATGTGTGGGAGCCTACCTACCTTTAGTGGCGACATCTGTGGGAGCCTACCTACCTTTAGTGGCGGTATGTGTGGGAGCCTACCTACCTTTAGTGGCGACATGTGTGGGAGCCTACCTACCTTTAGTGGTGGTATGTGTGGGAGCCTACCTTTAGTGGCGGTATGTGTGGGAGCCTACCTACCTTTAGTGGTGGTATGTGTGGGAGCCTACCTTTAGTGGCGGTATGTGTGGGAGCCTACCTACCTTTAGTGGCGGTGTGTGTGGGAGCCTACCTACCTTTAGTGGTTGTATGTGTGGGAGCCTACCTACCTTTAGTGGTGGTATGTGTGGGAGCCTACCTACCTTTAGTGGCGGTGTGTGTGGGAGCCTACCTACCTTTAGTGGCGGTATGTGTGGGAGCCTACCTACCTTTAGTGGCAGTATGTGTGGGAGCCTACCTACCTTTAGTGGCGGTATGTGTGGAAGCCTACCTTTAGTGGCGGTATGTGTGGGAGCCTACCTACCTTTAGTGGCAGTATGTGTGGAAGCCTACCTACCTTTAGTGGCGGTATGTGTGGGAGCCTACCTACCTTTAGTGGCAGTATGTGTGGGAGCCTACCTACCTTTAGTGGCGACATGTGTGGGAGCCTACCTACCTTTAGTGGCGACATGTGTGGGAACCTACCTACCTTTAGTGGCGGTATGTGTGGGAACCTACCTACCTTTAGTGGCGACATGTGTGGGAGCCTACCTACCTTTAGTGGCGACATGTGTGGGAGCCTACCTACATTTAGCGGCGGTATGTGTGGGAACCTACCTACCTTTAGTGGCGGTATGTGTGGGAACCTACCTTTAGTGGAGGTATGTGTGGGAACCTACCTTTAGTGGTTGTATGTGTGGGAGCCTACCTACCTTTAGTGGCGGTATGTGTGGGAACCTACCTTTAGCGGCGGTATGTGTGGGAACCTACCTTTAGTGGCGGTATGTGTGGGAACCTACCTTTAGTGGCGGTATGTGTGGGAACCTACCTTTAGTGGCAGTACTTCACGGTTGATGCCATAGAAGAAGGACATGGCTGTGGTCCAGGACAGCAGACCAGCCACACTGCCACACACTTTCTTGGCCGTCTCAAAGGTGTAATCTTCCATGTTAAGGTACGGTGCCAGCAGCTCCACTGTCTCACCATTGATGGTGTCCTTGGGGAAAGACTGCAGTGTTGTCAGGAATGACGAACCGCTCAGCAGCTACACATAAGTAGAAAGAGAACAATACACAACCTTGGATTGAGTCTCATAAAATAACTTTCAAATTTCAACACATGCACAACGTCGTCTTCATATGGTTATAACTGTTACCAAGGACATCGAAACAAAACTGTTACCAAGGACATTGAAACAGCTGTTACCAAGGACATCGAAACAAAACTGTTATCAAGGACATTAAAACAAACTGTTACCAAGGACATTGAAACAGCTGTTACCAAGGACATCGAAACAAAACTGTTACCAAGGACATTGAAACATAACTGTTACCAAGGACATTGAAACAAACTGTTACCAAGGACATTGAAACAAACAGTTACCAAGGACATTGAAACATAGCTGTTACCAAGGATATCAAAACAAACAGTTACCAAGGACATTGAAACATAGCTGTTACCAAGGACATCGAAACAAAACTGTTACCAAGGACATTGAAACATAGCTGTTACCAAGGACATTGAAACAAACTGTTACTAAGGACATTGAAACATAGCTGTTACCAAGGATATCAAAACAAACAGTTACAAGGACATTGAAACATAGCTGTTACCAAGGATATCAAAACAAACAGTTACCAAGGACATTGAAACATAACTGTTACCAAGGATATCGAAACATAGCTGTTACCAAGGACATCGAAACAAAACTGTTACCACGGACATCGAAACAAACTGTTACCAAGGATATCGAAACATACTGTTACCAAGGATATCGAAACATAACTGTTACCACGGACATCGAAACAAACTGTTACCAAGGATATCGAAACATAACTGTTACCAAGGATATCAAAACATAATTGTTACTAAGGATATCGAAACATAACTGTTACCAAGGATATCGAAACATAGCTGTTACCAAGGACATCGAAATAAAATGTTACCAAGGACATTGAAACATAGCTGTTACCAAGGACATTGAAACATAGCTGTTACCAAGGACATCGACATAACTGTTACCAAGGATATCGAAACAAACTGTTACCAAGGACATTGAAACATAGCTGTTACCAAGGACATTGAAACATAGCTGTTACCAAGGACATCGACATAACTGTTACCAAGGACATCGAAACAAACTGTTACCAAGGACATTGAAACACAGCTGTTAATAAGGACATTGAATCATAGCTGTTACTAAGGATATCGATACATAGCTGTTACCAAGGACATTGAAATAAAAGTTACCAAGGACATTGAAACATAACTGTTACCAAGGACATCGAAACAAACTGTTACCGAGGACATCGAAACACAGCTGTTACCAAGGATATCGAAACATAGCTGTTACCAAAGACATCGAAACAAACTGTTACCAAGGACATCGAAACAAAATGTTACCAAGGACATCGAAACAAAATGTTACCAAGGAAATTGAAACATAACTGTTACCAAGGACATCGAAACAAACTGTTACCAAGGACATCGAAACAAAATGTTACCAAGGACATTGAAACATAACTGTTACCAAGGACATTGAAACATAACTGTTACCAAGGACATTGAAACATAACTGTTACCAAGGATATCGAAACAAACTGTTATCAAGGATATCGAAACAAACTGTTACCAAGTACATCGAAACATAACTGTTACCAAGGACATTGAAACATAACTGTTACCAAGGATATCGAAACAAACTGTTATCAAGGATATCGAAACAAACTGTTACCAAGTACATCGAAACATAACTGTTACCAAGGACATTGAAACATAACTGTTACCAAGGACATCGAAACAAACTTTTACCAAGGACATCGAAACAAACTGTTACCAAGGACATCGAAACATAGCTGTTACCAAGGACATTGAAACACAGCTGTAACCAAGGATATCGAAACAAACTGTTACCAAGGACATTGAAACATAACTGTTACCAAGGATATCGAAACAAACTGTTATCAAGGACATTGAAACATAACTGTTACCAAGGACATTGAAACATAACTGTTACCAAGGATATCGAAACAAACTGTTATCAAGGACATTGAAACATAACTGTTACCAAGGACATTGAAACATAACTGTTACCAAGGACATTGAAACATAACTGTTACCAAGGACATTGAAACATAACTGTTACCAAGGACATTGAAACATAACTGTTACCAAGGACATTGAAACATAGCTGTTACCAAGGACATTGAAACAAACTGTTACCAAGGACATTGAAACATAACTGTTACCAAGGACATTGAAACATAACTGTTACCAAGGACATTGAAACATAACTGTTACCAAGGATATCGAAACAAACTGTTATCAAGGATATCGAAACAAACTGTTACCAAGTACATCGAAACATAACTGTTACCAAGGACATTGAAACATAGCTGTTACCAAGGACATCGAAACAAACTGTTACCAAGGACATTGAAACATAGCTGTTACCAAGGACATTGAAACAAACTGTTACCAGGACACGAAACAAACTGTTACCAGGACTTGAAACAAACTGTTCCAAGGACACGAAACAAACTGTTAACCCAAGGATATCGAAACATAACTGTTACCAAGGATATCAAAACATAATTGTTACTAAGGATATCGAAACATAACTGTTACCAAGGATATCGAAACATAGCTGTTACCAAGGACATCGAAATAAAATGTTACCAAGGACATTGAAACAGTAGCTGTTACCAAGGACATTGAAACATAGCTTTACCAAGGACATCGACATAACTGTTACCAAGGATATCGAAACAAACTGTTACCAAGGACATTGAAACATAGCTGTTACCAAGGACAAGTTGAAACATAGCTGTTACCAAGGACATCGACATAACTGTTACCAAGACATCGAAACAAACTGTTACCAAGGACATTGAAACACAGCTGTTAATAAGGACATTGAATCATAGCTGTTACTAAGGATATCGATACATAGCTGTTACCAAGGACATTGAAATAAAAGTTACCAAGGACATTGAAACATAACTGTTACCAAGGACATCGAAACAAACTGTTACCAAGGACATCGAAACAAACTGTTACCGAGGACATCGAAACAAAATGTTACCAAGGACATCGAAACAAAATGTTACCAAGGACATCGAAACAAAATGTTACCAAGGAAATTGAAACATAACTGTTACCAAGGACATCGAAACAAACTGTTACCAAGGACATCGAAACAAAATGTTACCAAGGACATTGAAATAAATTGAAACATAACTGTTACCAAGGACATTGAAACATAACTGTTACCAAGGATATCGAAACAAACTGTTATCAAGGATATCGAAACAAACTGTTACCAAGTACATCGAAACATAACTGTTACCAAGGACATTGAAACATAACTGTTACCAAGGATATCGAAACAAACTGTTATCAAGGATATCGAAACAAACTGTTACCAAGTACATCGAAACATAACTGTTACCAAGGACATTGAAACATAACTGTTACCAAGGACATCGAAACAAACTTTTACCAAGGACATCGAAACAAACTGTTACCAAGGACATCGAAACATAGCTGTTACCAAGGACATTGAAACACAGCTGTAACCAAGGATATCGAAACAAACTGTTACCAAGGACATTGAAACATAACTGTTACCAAGGATATCGAAACAAACTGTTATCAAGGACATTGAAACATAACTGTTACCAAGGACATTGAAACATAACTGTTACCAAGGATATCGAAACAAACTGTTATCAAGGACATTGAAACATAACTGTTACCAAGGACATTGAAACATAACTGTTACCAAGGACATTGAAACATAACTGTTACCAAGGACATTGAAACATAACTGTTACCAAGGACATTGAAACATAACTGTTACCAAGGACATTGAAACATAGCTGTTACCAAGGACATTGAAACAAACTGTTACCAAGGACATTGAAACAAACTGTTACCAAGGACATTGAAACATAACTGTTACCAAGGACATTGAAACATAACTGTTACCAAGGATATCGAAACAAACTGTTATCAAGGATATCGAAACAAACTGTTACCAAGTACATCGAAACATAACTGTTACCAAGGACATTGAAACATAACTGTTACCAAGGATATCGAAACAAACTGTTATCAAGGATATCGAAACAAACTTTTACCAAGGACATCGAAACAAACTGTTACCAAGGACATCGAAACAAACTGTTACCAAGGACATTGAAACAAACTGTTACCAAGGACATTGAAACATAACTGTTACCAAGGACATTGAAACAAACTGTTACCAAGGACATCGAAACATAGCTGTTACCAAGGACATTGAAACAAACTGTTACCAAGGACATTGAAACATAGCTGTTACCAAGGACATTGAAACATAGCTGTTACCAAGGACATCGAAACAAACTGTTACCAAGGACATTGAAACATAGCTGTTACCAAGGACATTGAAACAAACTGTTACCAAGGACATCGAAACAAACTGTTACCAAGGACATTGAAACAAACTGTTACCAAGGACATCGAAACAAACTGTTACCAAGGACATTGAAACAAACTGTTACCAAGGACATCGAAACAAACTGTTACCAAGGACATTGAAACATAGCTGTTACCAAGGACATTGAAACATAACTGTTACCAAGGACATCGAAACATAGCTGTTACCAAGGACATTGAAACAAACTGTTACCAAGGACATTGAAACATAGCTGTTACCAAGGACATCGAAACAAACTGTTACCAAGGACATTGAAACACAGCTGTTACCAAGGATATCGAAACATACTGTTACCAAGGACATCGAAACATAACTGTTACCAAGGACATTGAAACAAACTGTTACCAAGGACATTGAAACAAACTGTTACCAAGGACATTGAAACATAGCTGTTACCAAGGACATTGAAACATAACTGTTACCAAGGATATCGAAACAAAACTGTTACCAAGGACATTGAAACACAGCTGTTACCAAGAACATCGAAACATAGCTGTTACCAAGAACATCGAAACATAGCTGTTACCAAGGACATCGAAACAAACTGTTACCAGTATCTGGGTCTATTGGTAATTGAGTATATAATCACTATATCTAACTAGAACTGTCGCCAGGATGGCTGACTTAAATACCCCCGCGATCTACATGAGTCAATGGTGAATTGGAACTCTTAATTAGAGGCCAACTAAGATAACCGAGTAATAAAGTGACCAGTTGCCATAGCAACCATAACTTTGAGAAAAAGAAAGCGAGATGCACATCTGCACATGGTCCTCTATATTTGTGTGAAGTTTCATTGAAATCGGCCCTTCGGTTTAGGAGGAGTTGTCTGGACAAACTTAAAGTTATGGTTCTTATCAGAAAAACTGTTTATAGTGACCAGTTGCCTTAGCAACCATAATTTTGAGAAAAAGAAAGCGAAATGCACATCTTCACATTGTCCTCTATATTTGTGTGAAGTTTCATTGAAATCGGCCCTTCGGTTTAGTAGGAGTTGTCCGGACAAACTTAAAGTTATGGTTCTTATCAGAAGACCTGTTTATAGTGACCAGTTTCCATAGCAACCATAATTTTGAGAAAAAGAAAGTGGCATGCACATCTACACATGGTTCTCTATATTTGTGTGAAGTTTCATTGAAATCGGCCCTTCGGTTTAGTAGTTGTCCGGACAAACTTAAAGTTATGGTTCTTATCAGAAGACCTGTTTATAGTAACCAATTTCCATAGCAACCAAAATTTTGAGAAAAAAGAAAGTGGCATGCACATCTACACATGGTCCTCTATATTTGTGTGAAGTTTCATTGAAATCATCCCTTCGGTTTAGGAGGAGTTGTCTGGACAAACATAAAGTTATGGTTCTTATCAGAAAACTTGTTAATAGTGACCAGTTGCCATAGCAACCATAATTTTGAGAAAAAGAAAGTGGCATGCACATCTACACATGATCATTAATATGTGTGTGAAGTTTCATTGGAATCTGCCCATCGGTTTAGGAGGAGTTGTCCGGACAATATGCATCTACAGACAGACGGATGGACAGACAACCTGATTCCAGTATACCCCACTAACTTCGTTGCGGGGATATCATAAGTAGCTTCAAAGATTTTATCACATTTGACCAACTTGTAAGAGGCCCAGTATCAATATTGAGAAGAAGTTGTTTAACGGGAAAAGTTGATGCCGGATGGATGATAGCCAGATGGACGCTGACCATGCCCTGCCGACTTGTTCTATGGGCAGGTGGACCTAATTCATTTAACCATTTGTGTTTGATAAACATTTGGCATACTATCTTGTGTTGCTATATCCCTCTCTTATACTATTTGAATATCTTCGGTCCTTCAAAACTTACCATATATATATACCTACAAAACAAAGCTCAGTTTTCAAACTAGCTGACGATGTTGTAGTCTTTAAGAGTACCCATATTACGTTAAAACTTGTTGCTCTAGTAAAACACCTCTCCCAGCCTTACCTCTAGGTTGTAGGGTTACCACCCACAGAATTTATCTTATAACTTCACACAAGTTATCTAGACAGGAATCCTAGAGGTAATGTGCTGGATTTATCAAATATCATTTGAACTTCACATACAATGACAGAGTAAAAACAAAATAATATACATGCAATGAAAGGTTTTTTATGAAAATTATGTGTGTACTTGAAAAATCTATGTTAGAAAAACAAAGTATTTTCTCAAAGAATTGTACAAAAGACAATTGAATTTATGATAGCTTCCCTCATTAACTTAATGACTGTCACCTTCAGTGATTCACTCCAGGAGGGTTTCGGACAAACTCGTTCAGGGTCAGGTGTTACAGTGTCAACTCTCTTCTGGAAGAGAATCAGCACACAGTCCATAATCCTCATAATAAGGTGAGGTGGTTTACCCAGCTTCTTCACCGTGGCAATGTCAGACGGTTTGATTGTCTGAAAAAACAAGAGTACTAACTAAAGTGTCAGAATCCTGATAAATCCTTTGTTGATGATTAAATTGTTCATTTCATTTTAATGAATTTCAAAGCTATATTTAATTAAAACGACTTTCTAAAATCCCCAATCTTAATGCAAATTCATTGTTAATGAAAATAAATAATGAAGATTTCATTTTAGTGAGTAGTATATATACTTACCTTGAGGGCATTCTCGGCTTCCTCCAATGCAGGTTTGGCTGCCTCCAATTTTGCTTCAGCCACTGTTTTCTCAGAGTTGATCTCATCTACGATCTTCTGGGCACGATCCTTCACAGTTTGTACAGCACTTTTCACTTTCTCAGCAGCCTGGGCACTAACAGTGACCTCAGCCAATACCTGAAATTGTAGAATTTTCCAATAACTTATTTGCCACTAAATTAAAAACCACTAACATTACACTGCAAATTCATTATTAGTACATCCAGAATATATTGGCTTGGAGGCATAACCCTATATATAACTATTAACAAATCATAATTCAGAATATAAATAATAGATACAGTTCATAATTTAAATGCTTTAGGTGTTTCCAAGTTTTCATATGGAAATGGATAGAAAACTGACCACTGGTGCATCTCCACTTCTTTTACTTCTTATGACAACTACATATTAAGTTTCCTTTTAACCCCATAAGTAACAAGGATGGATAGTATTGCAACAGCAATACAAAGTCCCCTGCCTGAACCAGGAGTGCAACTATTTATTTCCCATTTTTTAAACTACGTGTTATACTGATCACGTATACCAAGTTTCGTTAAAATCGGAGTAGTACTTTAGGATTGTCCGGACACGCCTCAAACAATGAGAAGTCGGCGGCCATTTTGAAAATTGTTTTTTTCGAGAAAAAAAAAGTAGGATGCACAACTACATGTTATACTGATCATGAATACCAAGTTTCGTTAAAATCGGAGTAGTACTTTAGGAGGAGTTGTCCGGACAAGCCTCAACCAATGAGAAGCCAGCATCCATTTTGAAAAATAAATTTTTGAAAAAAAAAATGTGGGATGCACAACTACATGTTATACTGATCATGTATACCAAGTTTCATTAAAATCAGAGTAGTACTATAGAAGGAGTTGTCCGGACAACTACTGCGTGACAGACAGACAGACGGACAGACAGACGGACGGACGGAGGGTAAACCTATAGTCCCCCCGTTTTTCAAACGGCAGGGGACTAAAAACATACCTTATCTGCCCGAATATTAGCCTGACCCAACTCTTTTTCCTTGACAGCCAGTTCCTTAGACAGAACATCCACGGATGCGCTTGCCTCGATCAGCTTCTCCAAGCCTGTGTTCATTCTCCGTGCCATCTCTGCTATGTCCGAATGTTGATTACTGTACACACTCTTGTAACCATCCAGGAAAGACAGGTAGGATTTAGGTGTCACGTGTGTCTGACGTCGATACCTACAATATTACACCTAGTCTACAGGAAAGACAGCTAGGATTTAGGGGTCATGTGTGTCTCACGTCGATACCTACAATATTACACCTAGTCTACAGGAAACACAGGTAGGATTTAGGTGTCACATGTGTCTGACGTCGATACCTACAATATCACACCTAGTCTACAGGAAAGACAGCTGGGATTTAGGTGTCACGTGTGTCTAACGTCTATACCTACAATATTACACCTAGTCTACAGGAAAGACAGGTAGGATTTAGGTGTCACATGTGTCTGACGTCGATACCTACAATATTACACCTAGTCTACAGGAAAGACGGGTAGGATTTAGGTGCCACATGTGTCTGACGTCGATACCTACAATATTACACCTAGTCTACAGGAAACACAGGTAGGATTTAGGTGTCACATGTGTCTGACGTCTATACCTACAATATCACACCTAGTCTACAGGAAAGACAGGTAGGATTTAGGTGTCACGTGTGTCTGACGTCGATACCTACAATATTACACCTAGTCTACAGGAAACACATGTAGGATTTAGGTGTCACATGTGTCTGACGTCGATACCTACAATATCACACCTAGTCTACAGGAAAGACAGCTGGGATTTAGGTGTCACATGTGTCTGACGTCGATACCTACAATATTACACCTAGTCTACAGGAAACACATGTAGGATTTAGGTGTCACATGTGTCTGACGTCGATACCTACAATATTACACCTAGTCTACAGGAAAGACAGGTAGGATTTAGGTGTCACATGTGTCTGACGTCGATACCTACAATATTACATCTAGTCTACAGGAAACACAGGTAGGATTTAGGTGTCACATGTGTCTGACGTCGATACCTACAATATTACATCTAGTCTACAGGAAACACAGGTAGGATTTAGGTGTCACATGTGTCTGACGTCTATACCTACAATATCACACCTAGTCTACAGGAAAGACAGGTAGGATTTAGGTGTCACGTGTGTCTGATGTCGATACCTACAATATTACACCTAGTCTACAGGAAAGACAGCTAGGATTTAGGTGTCACATGTGTCTGATGTCGATACCTACAATATTACACCTAGTCTACAGGAAAGACAGGTAGGATTTAGGTGTCAAGTGTGTCTGATGTCGATACCTACAATATTACACCTAGTCTACAGGAAAGACAGCTAGGATTTAGTTGTCACGTGTGTCTAACGTCTATACCTACAATATTACATCAAGTCTACAGGAAAGACAGGTAGGATTTAGGTGTCACATGTATCTGATGTCGATACCTACAATATTACACCTATAGACTACTTGCAGGCTTCAGGTTGTTTCATGACAGTTAATCAAAATTTACATTATCTGCCAATCAACAGCTGGGAAAATTAAGCAGGTCCATAGGTCTTATTGGTCTCCTGAGTTATGAAGTTATAATGGTGATTGATGATTTTGATTTTGAAATAACTGTCCCCAACATTTCTACATTAATTTCATGTCTAGCTTTTTAGTACAAAATACATTGATATGCTAGGAGTTACATATAAAATTCAACAGGTCTATTTTCTTCTTTTTTTCTCTATTCGATATTGGCTGCACTTTACCTCTGAAAATATTCCACACAAACCGAGGCGACATTATCATGGACAGAACCCATGCTGTGCACAAGTTGGGATTTTGTTTCCTTTGTACAAGTGATGTCAAAACTGTTGAGGAAATGTCCAGACACAGCAATCAGAGCATCTTTGGGCCAGCGACTAAACCAATCCATAGTACAACCTGATATGAGTCCAGGAAACTTCAGAGATCTGTTACGAAACTTCTCTCCAACCTAAAATAACAAAGAGTACAGTTAATTTCTTACAAATGAGAGATTGATGTGATGTTCTAAGATCATTTGTAAGTGACTCTTAGAAACATAAACATTCCTAAACCTTGTCAAAACTACAATTTAATTTTCAGTTGATTGTTCATGTACCTGCTTCAAACAAATTTCTTAACGACAAATAACAGCATTATAAAATCTAACTATAAACAATAATGTCTTAATTCTCCTTGTTTGTCCTCATTCTGTAGGAGTGCTTTAGTTACAACGGGCTACTTACTGGAGAGAAGCAGAGAACAGTATGAAGGTTACTACGAGCACGGGAGATGAAGTAGTCATAAAGTGATTCCTGGGTCGGAGCTCGACGAGGAAATTCTTTTTTCATCACAGAAATGAGCTCCTGGGTTATCTCGTCCAGCTCATCTCTTGCAAACAGGTTAGAGACCTACATGTGGGCAGATATCAACACAGTTGACAGTGGTGAAACACAAAAATGAAATATCTGATAGAATGAACAAAATGGAATAAGTCAAGTATATAACTGTAATATATACACTAATAACATACTATTATCAGAATATTAAGTGCAAACACTCTTTCGGTTATCATAATAGGGTTCTGAAAGGAAACTCTGATTCGGATATTTCCACCTATGATTCTACCTCTCCGGAGCTGGGTACATATTAGTGTTTCATAAAAGAAACACTGATCCAGACATTTCTACCTATCATTCTACCTCTCTGGAGCTGGGTACATATTAGTGTTTCATAAAAGAAACACTGATCCAGACATTGTCATTTTATGAGTGTACCTCTCCAGAGCTGGGTACATATTAGTGTTTCATAAAAGAAACACTGATCCAGACATTTCTACCTATGATTCTACCTCTCCAGAACTGGGTGCATAATAGGGTTTTATAAAAGAAACACTGATCCAGACATTGTCATGTTATGAGTGTACCTCTCCGGAGCTGAGTACATTGTTGAGGTACTCTAGGAAAGACTCGTCTTTGATCTCGTTGTCAGTGAAGAGGAAGGTGATCCCTTGTCCCTGTCCTCCTGCTGTACGATACAGGAACTTGAGGTCCTCCATTAGGTTGGTCACATTGTAGGACCTGTACAGGAAACAATTTAACACTTGTAGTCATACTCCATCAACTACTAACACTGAACATTTTACATTTGTAAGTCAGAATACTAGATATTCTATGATAAAACAGGTCAGGTAAGAACACTAGTCTCAAAAAGTTAAAATACCTTTCCATTGCTAGGATTCCCAATAGGTGCAGAAATTATTGCAGGGAACAAAAGTATGTCTGTTCTTTTTTAAGTAACAAAAGTTTGAAAGAGATATTATTGCACAGAAACCAAAGTGTTCATGTTATTCTAAAATGATTATAGTAAAAGTTCCTGTGACCTTTGACTTACAAAATTGAAAAGCAAACCTGTGCACCAAATGTTGGCATGGTCGACCAAAAATAACAGAAGTTATTGCACAGAATCTAAAGCTGTCAAATGAATGGAGAGACATCGACTTTTTTATCAGGAACAATGTCAGAGTTAATCAACGTTACAACAAATAAACCTCTGGAGTAATCATGGTAAGTGGTGCTGTTATCAAATCACATTCAGTGACACCCTGTATTCCATAACGTTTTATTATTTCATCACATTTTGTGTAATAAAGGTGAACAAGAGCAAACTGTAAATGTAATGACCTAGTTTTGGTAAATGACACACTGCATCACCTATGCAAGATTTTAGGCCCCAAAAATATGAAGTTTCAGTGACAAGTAGTGTAGAAGATAGTGCCTAGAAAGTATTTTTTCTGTGATGTAGGACAAAGGTCAAAAATAGGTCAGAGTGACCTACTTTTGAAACACTCTCACATAGGTGAACACTTGCTCCAAGTCTGAAGCAGTGTAGGAGATAGAGCATAGAAAAGATATTCTGAAGGGCACAACACAAACATACAGTTCCCCCATCCCCTCCCAAATGAATATCTTCTTTAATTCAAACTCTCTTCGAATCACAGATTATTTCTAATGATGTGTGTCTATTTGTATTAGTATCAATCATAGTACAGTAATGTGAAAAGATCAGTAAGGTAGAGAAAATGACACTGGTTATGATAAGCAAGCGGTGTACATGCAACTACTAAGGGTGAGTGTCTACATCTACAAGCAGAGCATACACATTATAACAACTACTAAGGGTGAGTGTCTACATCTACAAGCAGAGCATACACATTATAACAACTACTAAGGGTGAGTGTCTACATCTACAAGCAGAGCATACACATTATAACAACTACTAAGGGTGAGTGTCTACATCTACAAGCAGAGCATACACATTATAACAACTACTTAGGGTGAGTGTCTACATCTACAAGCAGAGCATACACATTATAACAACTACTAAGGGTGAGTGTCTACATCTACAAGCAGAGCATACACATTATAACAAAATGTTTACCACTTGATTGTAAGCCAACATCAAACTGTGAAAAAAAATTCATTCCTAAAATGTTACTAAATGCATAAAATGATGACATAATTACTTAACATTTTGTTGTTTTTATTTTAGGAAAAATTCTTATTTAACATTAACAAATAATATACAAATATAAAAGAAATACATATTATCAATCCAAAATTTAAAATCAACTGTTCACATAGAACATCTAAAGATGTATTTTCATTGCTGATTAAGTGATTATAAAAAGTTAAAATTTGAACGAAAATACGGAGATGGATTTTGTTTTGTATACCTTGTGAGAGTGATCTGGAATATTTTGTAGCCAGCAATGAAGGAAGCCAGGCGAGTAAGAGACTGTTTACCCGAACCTCCAACTCCCACCAACAGGGCTGCTCCTCGAGGGGTACGGATGATTCTTGAAATCTGCACACACAAACACAGCAATTTTAACCCAGTGTTTCATGAGTAAAGAATGTTAAAATTTGTCTTCACATTCATGTTTTGAACGAGTTGATTTTAATATATTAATTTTCTATTCTCTCTATATATGGTGTGTAATAACCAACAGGACTACAATTTGCTGTACAGTACACAATGTAACAGTAATTTGCTGTGTTTGGTGATATTAAGAATTACCTTGATGAGATGGACCATGGCATCCTTGAAAAAGACGAGATCCATGTGAGCACCCCTCACCATTTCATTGTACTGTGACATGTAGCCTAGTAGCTTCTCATTCAGGAAATTATAGTCAGGAATCTGTACAACACACATCATTCTTAGTCATTGCTTCATAAAGATGTAACCCTCCTCAAACCTACAGTAAGTAGCTATAGTCAAGTTAATTTTTCTCTTCAAACAATTTACCCTAGACAGACACTCTAACCATTTGAGTACTTGGCCACTGTTGTTCAGCCCCGTCCAATTTCACTACATATTCATAATATCCAATTATTTCACACAACAACACATGGAATTTTTGTTATTTGAATGTACAGTTAAATTACAGGACTTCTATCAGATTTTTTCTCTTGTATCATATACAATATTCTAGGTATACGATTGACCTCCGATAAATCATTTCAGTGAAATCAATATTTTTTTATCTGAATCCATTCCCATCACTTTTCTGTATGTTTTCACTGTTGTAAGTTTCCAGTATATTGTACCTAACTGTAATATATATTACTCCCATATAACCACAGACTTACTGCCTCGTATATCTTGGGAGCATCAAGGACAGCATCATCTGCCTCTTCCCCTGTCGGCTCTGGGGGTTCTCTCAGAAAGTCTACAAAGTACGGTTCATTTGGACACAAAGTAGCATACTCCTCCCCCAGGTGGTTTTTCATTACATTCACCGAGGCATTTTCAAACCACAACTTATCCTCATGGTTGGTGAACCTGTAACAATGACATTTGAAATTAGGGGAACAACTTAAAGAAGCAATTTAAAATTTTGATGACCCTCCCACCTTTCAACTTTTTTGTAAACAATACCCTGGTAAAGAAGCAGTTTTAATGTAACAAGAGATCCCAGAGGGATCTTGGCGCCCACCATTGAATGATCTTTATAGGTTCTATGTCAATTTGATCTTCTCTCTACTTTTCCCTTCATTTTACTAATCTGTGCAAATTGAGACACCCCTCCAGTACTTTTCAAACAAGGGAATCCTAGCTATATATAAGAAATTTGAGATTTAACGATAATGGCTGTTTGTTGGCCAGGTTGTGTTCAGGACAGACTGGTCCAAAAATGCAATACAAGGGACCAAGGGGAACCTACTTATGAAATTTGAGAAAGAACCCTTCAGTACTTTGAGAAATAGAGATAACAAACTTCAATTGTCAAAATCCAAGATGGCTGCCTATCGGCCATGTTATTTTCAGATTGGTCTCAAAATGCAATATTCATAACTAGCCACCAAGGGAAACTTACATATGAAATTTGAGAAAGATCCCTTAAACACTTTCTCAGAAATAGTGATAACAAATGTAAATTGTCAAAATCCAAGATGGCTGCCTGTCAGCCATGTTATTTTCAGATTGGTCTCAAAATACAATATTCATAACTAGGCCCCAAGGGAAACTTACATATGAAATTTAAGAAAGATCCCTTCAGTGCTTTGTCAGAAATAGCGATAACAAACTTAAATAGTCAAAATCCAAGATGGCTGCCTATCGGCCATGTTGTTTTCCGATTGGTCTCAAAACGCAATATGCATAACTAGGCACCAAGGGAAACCTACATGTGAAATTTGAGAAAGATCCCTTCAGTGCTTTTTCAGAAATAGCGATAACAAACTTCAAATGTCAAAATCCAAGATGGCTGTCTGTCAGCCATTTTGTTTCCCGATTGGTCTCAAAACGCAATATGCATAACTAGGCACCAAGGGAAACCTTCATATGAAATTTCAGAAAGATCCATTCAGTACTTTCTCAGAAATAGTTATAACAAACTTCAATTGTCAAAATCCAAGATGGCTGCCTGTCGGCCATGTTGTTTTCTGATTGGTCTCAAAACGCAATATGCATAACCAGGCACCAAAGGGAACCTACATACGAAATTTGAGAAAGATCCCTTCCAGTACTTTCTGAGATATAGCGATAACAAACTTCAATTGTCAAAATCCAAAATGGCTGCCTGTCGGCCATGTTGTTATCCGAAAGGTCTCAAAACACAATATGCATAACTAGGTACCAAGGGGAACCTACATATGAAATTTGAAAGATCCCTTCAGTACTTTCTGAGAAATAGTGATAACAAGAATTGTTTACGGACGGAGGGACGGACGGACCAGGGACACAAGGCGATTTGAATAACCCACCATCTGATAATGGTGGGCTAAAATGGTACAAACACAACTAATATATATATATAAACACACAACAACAGAATCAATTTATTTGAAACTCCACCAACCCATAAAACATGATTTTAATTTGAACCCACCCCTCCAATGTAATTAAATATAGCGCCTTCCCCTTGTCCAATACATGTTTTCCTGCATCAGCCCTTATTACAGGATACATATTACATCAGCCTTTTCTCCCATATTCAAGAACTATTTGATCCACTTTGAAGGTCAATCATGAATATTGGACCCGTACTAATCATTCTGAATCATCAGACTTTGGTTACTGTAGTAGACTGATTACCTGTCTGCGATGACCCTGGTACACATCAGACTTTGGTAACTGTAGTAGACTGATTACCTGTCTGCGATGACCCTGGTACACTCGTGTTTCCACAGAGCTAGAAGAGTGGCCTGATTTTGACACTCATCCCCTTGGATGGTCAGCATGCCCTGCCAGATCCTCGACAAATCTCTCAGGTTAAAGATGTAGTGAAATTTGGCAGGTGTTGGTAACATCTTTATCTATAGTTCAGAGACGAGAGATGACAAGTTTGAAAACATAATCATTGGTTACGAAAAATTAAACTAATACCGTGTCATAATGATATCATTTTTCACATTATCAATTAACCATATAAGGTTCGATATTTTTCTGAAACCAATACCTTCCATTCATTATGGGTAAATAATCTGACTAAACAGGGTTTACCCTGGACACAAAAATCATGGGCCATTTTGACAAGATTTCAGAAATCTTATGGGCTAAAACATAAAAAAATGAAGAAATTTGTGAGTTTTGGTGGGCCATTTTAGAAAATATGGGGCAAATGGCCCCCTCCAGAGTTATCCCTGCTAAATATGACCATTATATATACCTTTGTCATTTGCCACAGTATACGAGTGGCTGGTACCAGTTCTTTAGTCAGTGTACACACTTCAGTCTGAAATCTCTCTGGACAGAAATAGCCACACCCTATGATGCCTAAAACATAAAACACTAGGGTCAAACACTGATTCTGAAATTCCATCCATTCATTTTACAGTACTCATCTCTAAATTCTCTGATGTCTGCATAGGCTGGGACAACAAAAATGTCAATATTAAACAACAAATCAAATTAATTTCAGGTCAGGTAGATCTTACAAACCAAGATTTTAATATAAAGTAGACAGCCAACTGGAGTTGCAAATCGCTTTCAATAGTCATTCCAAACTTACTGAAGTGTTACAAAGCAATTAATGATCATTAACTTAGCAGAGGATGCAAGGTCTTCTCTAAACAGGCCATGACTGAAATTAAATATGGCTTGTGCAAAATCTCACCAAAGATCTTGTCTATGGAATTGTTTGAGGGGAGTGTGCAGTTGAAGATGGAGAACTGTCGTTTGAGACGCTGAGGGATGTCATTACGTCCACCACCAGGGTGGATCATGGCAGCCACAAATTGGAGGTCGACGATGGATATAAAATCACCGGGCTTGTCCAAGCTGTACATACCATGCATCTCCATCATCTGACGTGTGATCTCATTGGTTATCTGTAGATTAACATTGAATTACATCTGTATTTATTTCTATTGATAAGCATTTTGGATTAAGGTGTGTTTATGGTTTATTTTCTTAACAGCTATGGTCATTTAAGAACGTACAAGGTTTTTGAGGTGGAGGAAAGCTAGAGTAGCCGGAGAAAAGCAGTTTGGATTTCATTTCTATATCAAGTGTGGAATTTCAAACAGATGATTCTAATTTCTATCTGTATCTATAACTTACACTTAACTTAGAAGTATTAAAATGATTTGATATAAGCTTTTAATTAAAAGTCATATAATTTCAATTAAGTTGAATATACTTTTTTGTTCAACTGAAAATAATCTTTAGAAAAATTGAGAGACTGTAACATGTCAAACCTGATCTCCCCATTCATTGATGATAGGCATGTTGATGTCATCCACAAACACGGTCATATGCCTGCCTCCTGGTGGGCCATAAGTACTTCCCATCCTCTTGTCTACATAGCTCTCCACTGTTCTCTAAAATCACCAAATATATTGAATCATGTAAAAGTATGTCGCACTTCACTTAGTCTACATAAAATTACACCTAATCATGATGCTGAGATAATTTTGGGCAAGATTCTGGGATTTTAACTCCACACATTTCTGCTGAAAATATTAACAATTTTCAGAAAATATTTTTCTTCAAAAGTCTGAAATTCTCCCACAGTAATCTTGACCCAGCATTATCTCTGCCGTGTGTACAACAAACATCAATTCTGTACCTGGAACATCATCGGTGTGGAGGCAGAGGAAAAGTTGAAACTCTTGCCGAGGTGGAGATCAGGGTCATACTTAGCCATGTAGCCTTTGATCATCACAGTTTTAGCTGTTCCCTGTTCTCCTATCAGTAGTACAGCCTACAACAAGCAAGGATATTCCATAAATATCTAAAAGTAAAATTTGGTAATTTCTATTTTTTCAATCGACCACAGCATAGAACCATTACATGTTTAACCCCACAAACATTCACAAGATTAAGATCTTGTGTGGCACATGATCTCGCACATATGTAACATCCAGTCATATGTGAAATATTGACAAACACAACTGACCACATATCAATGTAAACACACGCTGCAAAGTTGTACTTTTGTTATCCTGGCATCCAGAACATGCAGAGATTGGACTTGGTAAGTAGTGATCATTTTATTCCCTTTGATACTACATTCAATTGTGCACATACCTTATAAGCTGCTGTTGAATCACATATTAATGTTTACATTGACCATAGATTATAATCATGAGACCACACACTACAAATAAGCACCGCCGTAAGTCTCCAATGATTTTTTATGAAATGAAGTAACAATCCAAGTAAAGAATAGCACTGGAACAACACATAAAATTCCCATCCATTTTTGCAATCATTCCGAGTTGCAGAGGTAACGGAAGAACTGAATCGTAGGTCATAGTGCAAGAAAGTTTGGAAACCTTCGTCTGGTTGAAAAATATATGGAAGCCTTCTTCAGCAGAGACAATTTGAATTAAATTTATTTGTCAATGTATCTAGGTTTATATCAATGAATTACACATCAATTATACTCAATCAGGCAGTAATCTTTTAAATTAGTAACTGTGATCTCAAGATACAATTTTACCATACATTAAGCCCCGCCCCTCAGGCCCTTAGGCGGTCAGCACCACCATTTCTACAATTTTGAATCCCCACCTCATAGTGATGCTACCGGGCAAATAGGAGTAATATCATTTGCTTGGTTTCAGAGAAGAAGTCATTTATATTATTAGAGCCAAATTGACAACTTTTGGCACCGCCCCTCAAGGTCAGCCCCACCATTTGTACAATTTTGAGTCCCCACCCTATAGGAATGCTTCTCACCAAATTTGGTCAAATTCTGATATGTGGTTATGATGAAGAAGTCAATTGTTGACGGACGGATGGACGACGGATGATACGGTATGGCATAAGCTCACCTTTGTCCTAAACAAAGGATCAAGGTAACCAGGGAGAAGAAAGGGGTAAGGGACCACAAACCAACTCGCGGAGGCCAAAGGCCCCTGCTCTGCAAAAGACTGGTAGTGGTACTCAAGGAAAAGAATGTTAGTGCCAACAGTGATGATGATGATGATGATGATGATGAACTCTGTTTAGTATGCAATATGTGGCAACCACATAGCCTTTAACAGCAGATAGGTATCAGATTTGTGGAATGGAGTCAGTGTAACGCATGTACTAAGTGGCTACATTTGAAATTTTGCACAGCAGTTGAAAGCTTGTCAAAAAATGAGGACTTTCTTTGTCCTATGTGCACCAACGAAAGTTAATACCACACCCCTTCACACTTGTTAATACGTTTCCTGTTATCTTTTCTTTCAAAATTTGCAAACTAATTGAAATTGACTGTGATAATTGTAAACATTTACCTCAGTTCCCATCACTGATAATTGGTTGTATTATTGCTCTTCTGGGCCATCGTAGGATGATTATATATATATACACGAAACATAATCTGTTTAAGATCATGTGCCATGTTTACATCCGGTTTAAACAGGGGTAACCTCAATGTTTGACCTACTTTCGATGTATATCGAAACCATACAATGTTTTTGTTGAACTTAATCAAAAACAAATATTTTTTCTTTGTTCTATTAATCTAACAATACCATACTTTTATTTATACAAAGTTTTTATTTACTATCAGTGCTTGAATGTGCAATATCATGTGCCAGCATTGTCATGTAGCAAGAAAATTTGGCAGTAAAAATATGGGTGTTACATACAGTAGTTGTGGGCATAATCTTAAGCTACAGAAAAATCTTACATACCTTGTGTTGTTTAGAAATGGTGTCAATAAGGAAGTTAGAACGGACATTGTCCACATTTGGTACAAGGATGGACGAAAATTCTGGTACAGAGTCGGATGGGTAGATATATTCCTCGACTCTCTTAGACCAGTGCTCCCATTCACCTACATACAAAAACACAAGCTGATATGCATATGATCCAGTTGATCAAGGACTCATTTACAGACATAATTCTATGATTTTCTTGCAGTTAAGTGAGAACTACATTTAATTTACAAAGTAAGCTCTCATTTCTAGAATCAATCAATATTTTGAGAGCATCTCTGGAAACAAAACTAAATGGTATACAGATAAAAAGGTAAAAATTGTCAATGTGGCATCCAAATCTTTGATGCAGGACATACTCTAAAAAGATGTCCAGGACATTAGGAATGTAGCTGACTGGACTTGGCTGAGCAATGGTGGTCAGGTGGCTCAAATGGTAAGAGCATTGGTCTAGAGTTCAGAGGTCTTAGGTTAGAGCACTGATCTGGTTGTTGCATTCTTCCTTTCCTGTTACATTTGGCACTCATGTAGGGATTAGGGAATTATATTTAGTGTTACTTGTGACAGTACTGTAACCTGTAGAAACTCCAGGATGAGTTCTTCCCTCGAGAGGAAGTTTGTAACCCTGGTAAATACTAGCTGCAATATACCGTTTGACTAGAAAGAACTTCTCGCTTCAGCTTGATCAGTTGAGGGTAAGATTAGTAAACCAGAGGTCCGAGTTTGATCCCTAGCTGAGGCAGTGATTTAAGTTTAATCAATCATGAACTCTGTTACAGGTGTATTGATTATTATGAAATCATATTCAATTTTGTTAATTTTTTTACGTTAATGTTTATTGTTTCAATAAGACTGACCTTTGTCATCCATGACATACTCAAAGATGGTTTCCTCCTCCTGAACAGGTGGCAGGTTCAAGGAACACTCATGGTTTGTGATGAACTCTTCCATCTTAGCCCGGCCGTCCAGTTCCAGCAAGGCACCCAAACTCCACATGAGACAGAAAATGAACAGTTTCTCCAGCTGGGAGGCAGGCAGACCACTCTTGTCATCTCGCTTGGGGATCAGACCTTCCAGTAGATCACACGCCTGCAAAAATGGGTAGACAGTAGGACTTTCACTTTAAGGAAATTCCATTATATATCAGATCACAGGATCATTGTAAAATACCAATAACATACCTGTAATTAACATACCTGTTTGATCTGATTGCACTGTAGAACATCCATCTTCTTGACCAGACTATTAGTGACATAGTTGTATAAATCATCAAAGATATTGTCAAACAGATTCATCAAGACTTCACTCTCCTGTGGCGTCCGTGTCTTCAGCCAACCCTACATATTCAGTGATCAATTTTATTATGACATGTTAATTCAACAAAATACATTTAATAATTCAGTAAAAATTACATTAGAACAGATCAATAATTATATGCCCGTCCAATGTCAAAGTTATACACTCAACTAAATGCATAAAAGGGTTTGAGGGCACTTTTTATTTTATCTTTCCCCATTATCCATAGATTATTTTGTGATTTTTTAACATTGATATCCATGATCAAAGAGAGATGATAAAACCCTTTAATTACCTGGAGAATAGGTCTCCAGTCAAGAGCAGAGGAGCTCATGTACACCATGCCGTTTCTGGAGACAGTGGCGGGAGACGCGTTGTCAATGTTGTGCACCTCAAATACAATCTTACAAGCTGGGGACATTGGTATACGATCTCCGTTAGCTAGGGTCAATGTCTTGTTATCATCCAATACAGAATTCAAGTTCTCAATCCAGATGGCGTCCACAGGGCCGTCGAGAACCAGCCAAACATTCTCGCCTGAATATCATATTAGGTACAGTGTAAACGGCAAGTTCTAGATCGTTCAATGCCTTCTTCAAGATATTACATTAATTTCACAACAAAAGTCATCTGACAGTTGTATTGTTGAAAAAAACAGGACAATTTTAGAAAACGGCTGAATTTGTTTTTGTTTGAGAGTGATCTGATGTTTGTTTAATAAGTAAACTATATTTTGAACACAATTTGCCAGTAGGTGAGTTAGTTTCGTTAGACATGAGGTATACCAACCTTTCTTTGCCTTGAGTGTTCTTCTCCAGAGTGTGGAGAAGATACCATCTGTCCAATCATTGGTAGCCACGTCCAAACGTCCAAACATCTGGGGAGCTGTGATGGCCTTGGGGTTCATCCTCATCTCCCTGTGAGGCGTACCACAGTCCGCCATACTCTTCATCAGCGCGTAGATACAGCACGTCTTGCCTGCACCACTTGGTCCCAGTGTCATCATACCATGACGGACACGTTGGGTTTCAAACAACTGTCAACATAAAAGTCAAACTTTCTACAGGAAACTTTCACTGTGTTCTGCATAATCCTGAGTCATGCATGTACAAGTCAAAGGAATTCTGTATTTGGAATAAAGTTAACATACAATGATTTAAATTACTAAATTCCAAACAGATCAAAGGCCACAAATGTACCTACAAGAATATTCATAAATGCCATAACTTTTCAAATGTGTGATATCACTAGTTTGAATCCCAGGACTCAAAAGATGTATTAATTTACTGACACGGATGTATAAATTAGTGTCAGAGTTAGAAAATTTGTATCTATACTTAAGTGACAATTGCTTTATGTCATGCAAACTCAAGCACAAGTCATTAATATAGTATTACTTACTTTTGTAGTGTTTGGTTTAGTAAAACCTGTTAACAAATGAACTTTTGGAATGATATCTGCACTGAACTGATGCCAGATATCTTTTAATGATGCACTGCCACTATACTGTACAACAGTATCAGCAATCATAAGATTCTACAATAACATATTTCTACTGTGTTTACCTGGACAAGTTTCAGATTCCAGGGAGGATGGTTGATGAGACCAGCGTTATCCACCTGGTTGCCAATAGCAACCTGTAGTTCGGCGTATGTGGCACTGTCGAGGGTGATTCCCGGGAACAAGTCAGCAATCAGACTCATGAACAGCGGCTCATCTTCATCGACCTGTTAATTAACACCAGTGGGAACAAATCAACACAACGCTCATCTAATTTACATCAATGGGCCAAAGGCCCTGAGAAACGTCAGGGTCTGAGGTCATATTATAAGAAATTTAAAATTGGATTTTATAGTCAGACAGTTACATTTGTATCAGATGAAATGTCTTCATCTGGCCCTGGTATTTCTATTCTATATGTATTCAAGAAATCATGTATAACATATATATATATATCAGCTTACAACTTTACAATAGCTGAGTATAGTTCTTTCCCCATTTCTTTAATGCATGTGAAATATTATTGATATACTCCTGAATCAGTAAAGCTGCTTGTAAACTTTGAAAAAAGAATCAACTGAGCGACAAATCGGTCTATTAACAGAACATGTTGTAACTACAACTAAAGATAAAATCCAAGATGTACACAGCCGAAGTTTTTTTTATTTTATTTATACTATAAGTTATTAATAAGGCCTATCAAACATCTATTTTATGACCCCTTAAGTAACACATTTTAACTCTGATGGAAAATTGCGGTCGGGTTGTCAGACGAGACATATCTAGTATTCACACCGCCAGTACATCAGTCACGGATCATAATCATTAGATTCTTTTCAAACAACAAATAATAACCTTATTTAATAAAATCCTCACGAAAAACGGCAATGTAGTTTGTTACAACGTGCCCTCAATTCCTGGTCATATTTCTTGCGTATTCTAGCGACTTATAAATGAATATGAAACTGCGAACGGTCGTTGGTTTAGTTACAGTAGACATAACTGCCATTTTGGCTGACTAGTGATCATGAAGAGTCACGTGACAGCTGAAGTTATCTCGTGGAATACTCGGGTGCATTTGACTACGTAAATAGGATTGGTTTTAAGCTATCAAATGTTCCTGCATATGAACTCAGGATGAACAGATGTGAATATTTTCTCTGTGAATGCATGTAAATTTCCACGACGATCAAACTGATTTTTTCTACTTTCGTTTTCAAGGCAGTATCGAGACAGAACTACGTAATCCTACGCAAACAAAATTGCATATACTGACGAGGAAAAAGGTTAATAATTATACTCTAAAATAGTCTAGAACACCAAACATTAACATTTCATTTTAAATAATTGCAGTAAACACGGTTTACATCACTTAAATTGTGTCAATAATTGCTATCAAAATAGGAACTATATTAGGCTGCGGATGTATATCATTTGTATGACAGAAAAGAGGAATAGTTAGCTGGAACAGATCTATCAGTAACCACATTTCCCCACCACGCCTATAACGGCAGGTGCCAAAGGCACCCTGACGTTAAAAATACATACAAGAGGCCCAATGGGCCTGTATCACTCACCTGGCTCTACCGCAACTTTTAATTTGATTGAGGTCATTTCTACACATACTATGCTGTATCTTTATTCAAATATCAGTGTATGCTGGGTTTATTCATATTAATAAATGCTCTAGTCCTTCATTCCAGCATAATATTTGCCTAATCTCATATTTCAGAGACTCTTGCCTTATGGAGGGTTAAAAGGGACATAAGTCAAACATACTATTTTCAATCTTTTTTCTTACTTTTTTTTACTTTTCTAATTGCAACTTCTCATTATTTGTCATTACTGCTTTATTTCTCACAATTTTAATGCTTTATTTTACGTTATTACTTTTTTGAATTCAAAACTCTTTATTTTAACATTTTATCTTCAATTGTGCATTTTGTTTTTTGTTTTTTTTTGTTTTTTTACTGTTGTTAAGATTTTATATTTAAACTTTAAAGTTCTCAAATTTTACAACTTGTAAAATAACTATTTTTGCTAGAACATGTTACATGAAAGATGAAAACTAAAAATGAAGAGAGAAAGAAAGGGGAAAAAGTAAGAAATAGAAAGTTAGAATTGTGTCCCAAAAAACCCTTATGCAATTTTTCATCTTCATTCTATCGCCAGAGGGTGCTCAAATCAATCGCTTCGGAAGTAAGGATTACTCCCTACAGCAGCCATGGCAACAGTGACTCTCAAATTCCTACCAATGCCCGACTGAAACACTTCATCATTGTTTGGATTAAGCTTAGGCCCTAAATTATACACTCACTGCTTTTGATCCTTAATATTCGAAATAATATCAATATTATATCCTCAGATGATAAAATCCTAGTTTAAAAAAAGTGTTTACGACACCGAGCCCGTTTTTTCGTGTCTGCTCCGGTTGAATGGCACAGGCAGTAGGCCAAGAGCTCGAAGTAGATATCTACTAGACTGGTTTTCGTAGTTCCGCATATCATACAGCAATCTAATTAAAATCTAGATGGTCATTCTCATTACGTTACATGAGAAACGTGTAGTGATAATGACCATCTAGATTTTAATTAGATTGATCATACAGCGCCCGTACTGCCAGTTCCAAGACTTCGGATATAACGGTTAGACTTCCATCAACCGATGATTTTGCCCAATATTGATTCAATATATTAAATTGTAAATTTCATTTCGGGACTTTCCCCATAGTTCAAAGTCAGTATCAAGCGTCTTTGTCAGTGGTCCGTGTCAATCAAATTGGGAGATTGTCTAATTTTTTTTATTCGAAAACTTCTTCAGTAGTGTTGGGAATCACTAATAAGTTCATTATCAATCATCATCATATCGATAATTGATCGATCATGAATATAACTTTAGGGAAATATCTTATTACCCATGTAATTTAATATCAAGAACAGGTGAGCGAGTTATCTCCCTTTTTCTATCACAGATGAAAATTAAGTAATTAGCAAGTTTTAAATTATTTATGTGAATTTGACCAATAATTCATGTAAAGGAAGCTTAATAATGCATAATAAATCATATTTTTATTTTTAAATAACTTTTTCAACCTTTTATCAGGTAGCAGTGTACACCAGTTTGCCCTGGAGTTTCTGAAAATTAAGTGGCAAATTATCTCTTACTCTTATATATATATTTGCTTTGTTATTTGTTAGCTTTGTTTATCACCCTTTGAATAGCCAGCTGAGTCAGTTTGAGGCAGGGTCTCCTTGTAGTAGTTAGTGACTACCTCTGAACAACATGCAGGAGACCTGTCTGTCCACAAGCCATCCAGGAAATGGAGCTTACCAAGCAAAATAAATAATATTTTCTTTTCAAATAAATGATTTAAACTTCTTGTAAGGTAGCAGTGTAGACCAGTTTGCCAAGATTCTAAAAAATAAGTAGCATCTTTAAGTCTGAGGCTGGGTCTCCTTGTAGTAGTTGGTGACTACCTGACTGAACAAATTACAAGAGGCCCATTGCATGCCATTCAGAACAAAAAGGGTAAAGTGGTCTTGTCCAAAGACATAACCATGACAGCACATACCGGACTGATTGTCAGCTCCCATTTTCTTCTGCAGGATAACTGTTCAAACTATACTTCTTCTATATATATAATACTAATATACTTGGTGTATTTGGTTTAACATCCTATTAACCGCTAAGTTCATTTAAGGACGTGTCAGGTTTAGAGGTGGAGGAAAGCCGGAGTACCGGTCCAGGAGAAACACTACCGCGGCCCCTCAATAATAAATAATTAACTATCTTACAGTGGCAATAGTACCAAAGAAGTGAAAATTGTGGAAAATTTGTTTCTTAATATCTAAATGGCTTGAAATTGAGAGAGTACTTCTACAAAATGAAATGAAAACCATATTTTATGCAAAGTCTCAAAAACATTTTAATGAATTTTTTTTTTAAGTAGAACATAGAGGATAATTACTTGCGGTCTAAGGCCTGCAATTTCAGTACCTGTTTAAAACTTTTTAATTTTTATTTGTTACAGTTGCAATTGTAAAAGATGTGAAAATAAAAGAAAATGGTGTTATCCCAATATCGAAATAGTTTGATATTGAGAAAATAGTTCTACAATATGAAATTAAAACCAGATTTTATGTAAAGTTTCAAAATCCTGAATTTTTTTCTTCAGTAGAATATAGAGGGAAATTAACTGCAGTCTTTGGCCAACAATTTGTAACACCCTTCCTAATGTAAATGTTTGCATATGGTGGTGTTGGCCTAAAAAAAAGAAACATATAAACTATTTACATGTACACTAGTCCTACTGTAGTGTTACTGTATTTCACCTGTGTGGAGATGACATTATGAAGAAGACTATCTTGTAGAATGGTTATTATTAAATCCTGGTCATTGTTTGAAACTGTCAAATAATTTTCTATAATACCTTTATATAAGTAAAGTTTAAATTCAAAAGATAAAAAAAACAACTACTTTGTTCCCCAACATTGAATTTAACATAGTGCAACACAGTAAATACATAATAGTTCCAAAAACTTAAGTATAAATTTGTCAGAATTGGTGTCTTGCACATTGTTTTCTTTGGTATATGTCAGCGAAAGCTTGAAATATGTCGGAATGATATTTAAAGCAAAGATATTTCAAAATTTACCACTAATGCTACCTATGTGCAGATGAAATTTTGGAGAAAAACTATTTTGTAAAATAGTGATAACAAAATATTAGCAATTCTTTAATTTTGACAAGTAGTTTTCTATTATACCTTTTGTAATAAGTTGAAACTGATTACAAATTCAAAAGACAAAACTACAACATGGTTCCACACCCTAAATTAGTTAATTAACTTATATGATATAACAATCAACATAATTTTAGTAAAATTTTCTCAGAACAGGTTTCTCACACATGGTTTTCTTTGGCACATGTAAGCAAAGGGTTGAAATATGTTGATATGGAATTGATAATAAAGCAACTTATAGATATTTGAAAATTTACTAATTCATGAAATTTCAAAGTAAACTATTTTGTAAAATTGTGATAGCTAAAACCTGGTAACTCTTTGATTTTGTCAAATAATTTTCTATCTGATATTTCTTGTAATAAATTGAAATTGATTTAATTTTAAAAGATAAAAAAAAATGCATGACATCTTTCTATACACCCAAAGCAACATAATTTTTCCTAATGCAACATAATAATTGACAATATTTTAGCTTAAAATTTATCAGAACAGCTTTCTTGCATATTGCTTTCTTTGGTGCATAAAAGTGAAGGGTTTAAATATATTTGAAAACTTATTTCATTTATTAATCAATGCAACAGATGATATAATTTGACACTGTCAAAATTTAAAGCATTAGAACATATCTATATTTCATTAAGAATTTGAGAAAAAAAACTTCTATTACTGAAAAAGAATTATTTAATATACTGCTAGTGTGTACTGAAGTACATGTACAGTATACGTAGTTCCTTGAAAGTTCGTGTCATCGTACTTAGCTAATGTGTACGAGATATGACTCTCGAAATGTCGTTGCTCCACAACATAAACAAATATCAGCTGATCAAGACATCAAAGCATAAACTAACGACACAGTAATTTCATTAAACAAACAAACAATAAAGACATTTTCAAAATATTACATATTTAAACGTCGCCTGTCTCTAAAACGTGAATGAACACGTAACATTTACACTAGACCTAGGAAACCTACGACTCCATAAGAGATTAGATTTGTTATCGAAAAGATGAACGTATGTCTAGATTGACCCACTTCCGTCACAAAAGTTGAGCGATGTCGTAAAACGACACGGAAAAATCGTCAAAAAGAAACATTTTATGGGTACACAAACGGTGTCTCAATACTAATAATTACATATCTAATAAGCACAATGCCTAGGATTTAACCGTTTTGATAAAATCATAATATGAAGTTACCAGTCGGTGGTTGTTGGGGAGCGCCCCGTGATTATATATTTATGTTTAGATTTTACTGCCCCCTGGTGTTAGAATAGTTGGAAAAAATGCATCAAGGGTTATTTGGGACATAATTCTGAAACACTTACATTGTTGTTGTGAAACAAAATATACTTAAATAACCAAATAGGAAAAGAAGAAAATGCGATATTTAACCACTAAATTTGAAAACCATAAAACTATCAAGCAGAAACTGAAAAAATGACATATGAAATCAAAGTTTTTGGTCACAAAATAGAAATAGCCGACTAATATCTAAAATTGTTAAACACAATTTTACTTAGTTTATAGCATCAGTCTGCAGCAAAAGGAATATAAAACAAAGAAACACAAACTATCTACCGCTGAATAAAAGAAATTTAATATCAAAACTTATCACGATGTAAAAATAAAGAAATGAAAAAATAAAAGATAAAGGAACAATAATCAAAACAATAAGTTAAATGGTTAAACAAACAAGAAAAGTTAAACATATAATTATGTCCCTTTTAACCCTCCATATTGCCTATCGCAAAATTATTGTCTACACATTTAAGCCGATTTCACCCCTGTGACCATGAATGTAGGTCAAGGTCATTTATTTGAACAAACTTCATAGCCCTTCACCCCAACATGCTACAGGCCTAATATAAAGTCCCTACACCTCTTGGTTATCGAGAAGAAGCCATTTGAAGATTATAGGCTATCCCACCCGTGTGACCTTGAATGGGGGTCAAGGTCATTTATTTGAACAAACTTGGTAGCCCTTCACTCCAGCATGCTACAGGTCCAATATCAAGTCCCTAGGCCTCTTGGTTATTGAGAAGAAGTTGTTTTAATTAAAAGTTTACGCCGGCCGGCCGGCCAGATGACGGACGCCGCACCACGGCATAAGCTCACTTGCCTTTTGGGCAGATGAGCTAATAACACACCAGATGCAGAAGAACAAGAAATGATACCATACAGCCTACTAGTGTTACTAACACCCTGAAATACTGAACACTGTTTACAGAACTGATTTGACCTCATAAGACTTACTAATGAGCTAGAAAGTGGATTACCAGTTTGGAGAGATTCATGTCTCTCAACACTCTCATCACGATAGTGCTCTCAGTGTCATTGGGACGAGCTCTCTTATTGGCTCCGAGTGTTCTCAACACAGACAGGATGTTCCTCAAACCAAAATCATAATGCACCTGTCAAAACAGAAATGATAAAGGTTCAAAATTAAATGGAAGGGAAAATTTGCAGCATTTCAAACATCTGTGAGAAGACAGCTTATAAGATTTTTCATTAGTGTCTGATTCATTGGCATATTTGTAAATAAAACATGCTTGAATAAAACACTACGACAATATACCTATTATGTAAATAATGTGTTACATAAAATGTGTTTGTTTACTGACTACATCAATTATCTATTCAGAATTTGTTACCAAAACAGCTAGCAATTTTCATCTTTAAGTTTCCAGCTGGATATACATTCAGTGTACATGGATCAAACTGTTTTCTCAATATAAACAGTTTGTACACTTGATGTTTATGCTACTTCTCAAGAGAAGAATATATATGCCATACCTGTTTGGAAAGCTGCTCCTCACACAACTTGTACAGGGTGTAGAATTTCTGGGCCAGGATGATATTTTCCTGGAAACCACAACTGGCCAACTTGACCCTCATGATGATCTGACGGTCAGGAACCATCATAGCTACTGTCCTGAACTGGACCTTCAGATTCTCAGGCAGCTCCTGACGACCGGCATACCCAGGGTTCTGTGATAGAATGTAAATTTGTGTATGTCAGCCCTATTGTCTTCTGTCTCAATTACAGACTATCTGTACACAGGTGTCTGGAACAAATTCAGTTTTAGACATTGGTTGTATACATGTAATTTCCCAATGCCTGTTTATAGCATGTAATATCATAGAAATAAGGTGTTTCTTCTCCAAACTTCAACATCTGGCAGTGGTATCTAAGCATCAGAGAAACATTGACCATTTTAATCCTTAATGTCCAACCATTACATCTGCTAAAAAGATCATCCATTAACATAGCAAATTTGGTAAGTCAGGTAATGTCACAGTGGTTCTAATAAGAAACAAAAGGATTTCTAATATAAACATGGCGAGATTTTCTCGTGAAACAAGATGGGATTCTATGGCCAGTGCAGGAATTCCTGTCTACAGCAGCAATATTTGCTTAATATTTTACAAAGCAGTGCTAAAAGCCAAATGCCCTAAACATGAAAATTGGCATTTTCTACAGAGAAAGTGAGACAACAAATGGAAACAAGTGTAATTACCATGGTGATGAAGAGACCAAATTCTGGGTTCAGATCAACATTGTCTCCATCAGTGAAAATGAACTCCTTCTTTCTCTCCTTTTTGGCGACCAGAACTATGTAGATCTGCTGTGCAGCTACAGACAATACAGGCAACTCAATTCTGTTGAACTCATCAAAACATCCCCATGATCCAGACTGGGCAAGTCCTATGTAAAACAATTTCAAACTATAACTTGTAGAAATTTGAATTTAGCACCTTAGAAAATCTGTTTTGAAATGTTCCCGATTCTGGCAATATTTTCACGACAACAACATCTTCATGGTTCTTATTTATAGAATCACCTTTGTAGATTCGGCCAAGACCTCTAAAGTCCATCTGATCCGAACAGTTGAAGACGACAACGTATTTGCCAAGAGCCTTGCCCATGTCTTTAGTGGTTTCTGTTTTCCCTGTTCCAGCAGGCCCAGCAGGTGCTCCACCCATAGACATTCCCAAAGCCTGAGCCAGTGTGATGTAACACCTGTAGATATACACAATTATACAACAAACACCAGTCCTCCAGTACCAAGCCACGAGGATGAAATCAGGTTCTATGTCACAAAGCAAGATTTCAAGATCAGAAATCAGGGTTGCATGTCATAATGCATGCTTTTAAGATCAGAAATCAGGTTGCATGTAAAATAACAAGATTTTAAGAGAAGAAGTAAGGTTGCATGGTACAATAAAAGATTTCAAGATAAATAATTTGACAGGTTGCGTGTCACAAACAAGATTTCAACTTCAGAAATCATATTGTATGTCACAACACAAGATTTTAAGATCAGAAATCAGGACCAGGAGATCTTTTCACGAAAGTTCGTAAGTTTTACACTTACGATTATTCTTACGATTATCGTAAGTGAAATCTTAAGTGGTTTTCACGAAAGCACTCGTAAGATTATTTTTACTCTTACGATGATTCTAAAGTTTTACACTTACGAAAACTGCTACGATTACACTTACGAGTAAAATTCTCCTTAGCAACCTACTTTCGTTTTTGAAGCCCATGCGTAGACCGCTCGTTTTAACTTCCGCAATACCTGCAGTTACGATCAGTACTTGTGGGAGATGATTATGAGAAATGTCTCACTTGTTGGCATGAATATGAGGTTTTTAATCAAAATGTTACATTATAGACGAGTAATTTATTGTATTACAATCGCATGTTTAATTTGTAAAAAAGTATATCGTGCCATGCCGCCTTATGTCATAACAGAGACTTGTATATCAGGTACAGTATATACGTCTCTGGTCATAATGCCACGGTACGATATATTTTTTTACACATCAAGAATGCGATTGTAATACAATAATTTACTCGTCTATTATTAAATATTTTTGTGTTGTTTTTGTTTTAATGTACTAGTCTATATATGCTTTCGTTCTTTTGTAATTGTTTTCTCTCTCTCTCTCTCTCTCTACAGTAAATATTTTATTTGAAAGGCATTACTGAATTATTTTGAATAACATGACCAATATAATGCTCACTTCAAAATTTCAAATGAGACATACAGTCAATAATGAAGTACATGAAATGAGCTCACATATACATGGATGGCAAAGCAGATAATTATGATCAATATTAACAAAATAACAAGTCAAGAAGCTATAATATCAACATTTTAATTGTAGAGAATATGTGCTCTAACATGATTATATATGTATGACTTCAACCTATACTAGTGCACAATTGTTCAAACATTGTAGAGCTGCACAATAGTTAAACCAAAGAACAACTATTTGGTCTTTTCAGTAATCCTCTATCACCTCTTGGCTCTATTGTCAACTATATCATGTGGCAATATTTCTTAATTATATGTAACCACTATTGCAAAACTGAAATTCTACATAGAATATGCCTCACTTTTAATCTTCCATTAATTTTCTTCACTTTGTGTGTATGTAAAATGAAACAGATTAATATAATATAATTGGTACACATAAACATGTGCAGAAAATTGGCAAACAGAACAAGATGTTTTTACTATTTGTACCCAATATATACCTATCTTGTAACACAACAAATAAAATTAACATTAGGCCTACATGTAGATACTTGTGACAGGTTTTTCCTTGTAGTTGTGTCACAGGGGCATGTCTAGTTTTATATAAAAAAAAATAGTCAGAAATATATATATAATTTATTGACAATAGGTATTTCTGACTATTTTTTAATATAAAACTAGACATGCCCCTTTGGTTTTGTAATGTAAAAATTGAGAGTTTCATTTTGAAATCCAGGAGTCCCATGGCTTTTTTAAATTGACAAAATTATGTATGATATATAACAATGTTGCCTTAAGAAATATGATACAGACACAATAAAATACTAGATCTAGAGTCAATTGAAATCAACTGTTATTTCTACGTTGTATGGCATATTTTGCCCGGAATTACAATGCATCCTAAGTATGCACAGACATGTAGTTTGGGAGTTCTCTGAGGTTTATTCTGTGCCAGGAAAAACACTATCATAAATATATATGTATTATATTTATAGAGTTTACATGTAGGATATTGCTGGCACATTTTGTATTCTCGTGATAAAATAACTTTAATTCATTATTACTTACTTTACATTGACTGTTTCGTCTGTTTTTTGTACGTAACTCTTCACAATGTCCAGTGTCACTTCACAGTTTGTAAGTTTAGTTGACGATGACGATTTGTATCAGTAATATGTGAGATCCACGATAACAATCGGCACCAGTCACATGTCTGTCAACCATTTATGATTTAGCAACTGATCATCTGGGAAATACCCGATTACTATAAATAGCTTTTGCTGTCGTCGGCTTTATTTATTTATTTATCTTTTTATTATTATTGTTAACAAAATACATGCTTTTATTTTAATCATCTTGTTACAAAAGTAATGTTTCCTGATGAAACTAAGACCATTTATTGTGTCATGAAAACGACAAAAAGTTGCAAGTTGCTGTCGATCGTATTCGCGCAGGTGCTTGTGTTATCAACTCGCTCTTGCATGACCTCAAGTTCCTGCGGTGATTTGTTCAAATAATACGGATTTCTGGAAACTTTGATCATTTTTAGGTACGTTATGAATGATAGCATTGTGTACTTCGAAAAGTTTTTTCTTGGCTTCAAAATGTATAATGTAATAGTATTTTGAATGTGAAAATCATTAAAATTTGTCGATTTGTGTTAGAATCTACTTACATTCCTACTGTATCTCATCAGTAGGTAGCCTAAACAATGGGGATGCGACCATTGCTCTAATGCCGACATGTTATTGGCGTAGAATTCTAGTTGGGAGTTAAGGGGTTAGGACTAATGCGTGATTGTTTTGGGATAAACAGACCACTGCCGCCATTTTGTTAAACACTTTATATTTTACCCCTAAGAATCACACTTACGACGAATTTTTCATCGTAAGAGTAAAATATTACACTTACGAGTGGGTTATGTGCTCTCGTAGACTTACGATGAATTTTGCACTTAAGATTTTCGTAAGTTCCTTTGTGAAAACCACCATAATCGTAAATTTACACTTACGATCAAAATTACACTTACGAACTTTCGTGAAAAGGTCCCCAGGTGAGCTAAAAACTTTTTAACATTTGTGTTTAAAATCCAAACCTCAGATAATACAAATTCAGATGACAAATTTCTGAAAAGAACTTTCCTGAGGGAACAATTTATACAATTTATAAGAATACCTATCAGTGAGTGGGGTGATGACAAGTCGGTCTGTACAGCCAAGGAACTCATTCTGGTAGATAAAGTCTACATCTGTGATTTGGACTATACATTGGTCTGTGTCCTCCTTGAAGTAAAACCTGGCCTGCTTCAACCACTCAAAGTCTGTTACTGACTTAATGTGCATCCTCGTCTACAGATCAGATGGAAATCATATTTGTTTTTAATATTTTGTTTTTCTGTATATTTTTTTCCTTGTGATACTTATTTAGAGAGATTCAATTAGCAATATAGAAAGTTACAGTATCTTGTGTTAATTACGTAACTTCCTTGATCTGATATGATGTTATTTATGGTCACTTTTCAAAAGATCAATCAAAAAATAAATATTCTGTTGATATTTAAAAGAAAAGCTTTGGGGCTCATTCACATGTCCTTCAACTCCTGAATAGGAAAGGAGTCATGTGACGAGTTCCCGGTGAGCTAATAAACAAAATTACAACTTCCTAAGTTTAGATCACTCCACTCACCAAGTCATCAAATATGTCACGCTGGTGAACGTGGATTGTGACAAGTGTCTCGTACTTGACTCTTTCCACCTTAGTGAGGTCATGAGTTGTCTGTTCTATCAGCTTGTTGAGCATATCCAGGAAGCGTTGGTTGGTCGTTTGCATAATTTTCTTGTCACTGCGAGCATGCTGCAGCGCAATCTCGGCATCTCTAGTCCATATCATCTGGATGCCTAGTAAACCAACCTAAACCGAGCAAAGATAGAGGGTGATTCAAAACAGTATAAAGACTACTCATCAAAACTCATAGCCGATTTGTGACCGCCTCTTATCCAGCCTGCTATACATGACATTACCATATTATCCACCAATATGCCAAAGAGTCAATAATCATTTTTATACAAAGAAGGCTGGCTGTATCACATGGCAACAAAACTAAGCATTTTTACTATTTTACTAAACTGAAATTGACACAGGCAGACTAACTAAAAGGCATCAGCTTAGTGCCAAACAATATGAGTTAAGGATAACAATGAATTAATCAGACCATATATGAACATATGATCACTTAAGATATCTTTTCCGTTAGTGTATCTGTAACAAACCTGAGCAGGAAAGTTGGCAAGGAATCCCAGCAGCTCGAACTCAGGTGTGTTGATGTTGCGGAATGCGTCCCTGATGACGCCGTGTAGTGATCTCTGTTGTTGATACAGTAGTTCTCCAAGCCACATCTCCACATTACCCTTGGCATTGATCTCTGTCTCCAACTGTCAACAGTTATATGCCACCATGGAGTTAACATGTACCAAATTCAGAGTAGAATTATCACCACAACCAATAATGCTTGAATTACTGTTACTGGTGTTCTGAGATAATTATATTGTCAGAAAATTGACACGGTCAGGCATTTCGTTCCCATGTAGAAAATCTGAGTGGCCTTCTGTGTCAGCTCCTTATGTTTTAGTTGATCTTGCATTCTGACAGGCATACAACTACCATTATCAAACCCATCACACTACTCCTATCACTCAGTAGCTGAAGTATTCCAGCCAGCCAAACAGTCTTTTCTATTTATATACATAATGCCATTTAATTGGAAGCTCAAGTCATGAGATAATTCAATCAGTAACATTTTGATAAATGAAACAACACAGCTGACAGATAAGCAAAGTGTATGATAATTCTGTGGAGTTATAAGCCCTTTAACTGTCACCAACCATAATCTTTTCTCCTTCTCTGGAGACGACAGCCATCATTCTGTCATAATCCTTTTCGTGGAACTCGACCTCATTCACATTTTCAAATATTCCCAGCAAATGAGCCTGGATAAAAGAATAATCAAATACATTTATATGTCTTGTAATCAATGTTATTTATATGTCAATCCAAAGAATTGTATTTTGAATTAAATCATAGTAAACTAGCAATTACATGGAGAACAATATGACATATTATAAGAGAAGTACAGAGTAAACAGAAGAGGTTACACTGGTGGGCATTGTTTAACATATTAAGTTTCTTCCTACCTGGATTGTGTGGGAATCACTGGCCTGTCCAAGGATTTCCAGCAAGGCTGGGTCAGAAATAAAGAAAAATCTTGGGAACACCAGTCTTTTTTTCTCCAAATACCTGCAAGAAAAACAAAATGGTTATCAGTTAAAAAAAAAAAAAACCCAAAAAACAAAAACAAATCATAATTAATATGCCTGCTTGAACTGTTGATGACATGATGGATATTTCAGACAAGACATACCCAGTATTGTAAAGAGCTTACTATATAATAGTCATCCAATATATATACTCAGTATTGATTCAATTGACAGTCAATACTTGCCTATTGAGAGATTTCTGACAGTTAACGCTAGCCAAGGGAGAGATTTCTGACAGTCAATACTTGCCCAGGGAGAGATTTCGGACAGTCAATACTTGCCTGTTGAGAGATTTCTGACAGTCAATACTTGCCCAGGGAGAGATTTCTGACAGTCAATACTTGCCTGTTGAGAGATTTCTGACAGTCAATACTTGCCCAGTGAGAGATTTCTGACAGTTAACGCTTGCCCAGAGAGATTTCTGACAGTCAATACTTGCCAAGTGAGATATTTCTGACAGTCAATACTTGCTCAGTGGGAGACTTCTGACAGTGAATGCTTGCCCAGTGAGAGATTTCTGACAGTCAATACTTGCCCAGTGAGAGATTTCTGACAGTCAATACTTGCCTAGTGAGAGATTTCTGACAGTTAACACTTGCCCAGAGAGATTTCTGACAGTCAATACTTGCCAAGTGAGAGATTTCTGACAGTTAACGCTTGCCCAGAGAGATTTCTGACAGTCAATACTTGCCCAGCGAGAGATTTCTGACAGTCAACACTTGCCCAGCGAGAGATTTCTGACAGTCAATACTTGCCCAGGGAGAGATTTCTGACAGTCAATACTTGCCCAGTGAGAGATTTCTGACAGAGTTCTAACTGTTCCAGTAGATGAGGTAATAGCTGCCCCAGGGTCTCGTCCCCTACACAGCACTGCACCACATTGGTGACCTCGTGGGCACGTAACATGATCTTCACCCAAGACTTATCAATGTTCTGGAATCGCTTGGCTTCCTGAAAGTATTAGGATTTATGACATCACAAAATTTGTTTCCAGTATACCTTCTTGCCAAATATTTTTCAGTTTTGTTCGTGTTCATACAAAAAAAATGCTAATACAGTGATGAATATAACAGTAGTTGATAATATGGTTGTTACAAAATGCATGCAAGTACAATCTTGATTTTAAATAAACACCTGTGGAAGCTGTTTGGCAATGTCTCCGCCCACAAACACAGCCTCCAAGTAGACCCAAAGGTTCTGTACAATGAGCCAGTTTTCCAGGATGTCGTTAGTATTGGACAGCTTGGCCACCCACTCCTGTATAGTCTTCTTAAAAGGGGCATTGTACCTGTACAGGGAAGTCATTACTCAAGTTACTCAATAAATCTCATGTAATACATGATAGTCTCATCATATTACAGGACTCAACCTTTCCAGCATAGCACTGACATCTAATTTTGTAATTATCACAAGAACTAGATATATCATAAACAGCAGCGAAATATTGGGACTGAAATTTTACTAAATCTTAATAAAATTCTATCAAAAACAGCAGCGAAATATTGGGACTGAAATTTTACTAAATCTTCATTTATAAATAAACTATGAAAGTAATATGTTTATTAGGTGTAACTTTGAATTCTCCATGAAAGTTACCTTCTTCTTGCGAAAAATGTGAATCCCAGTTCACTACCTGAGGGACTTAACCACACATTTCTGTTTACTAACCTGTTACTTAGGAGAGAGCTGAGAACCATGAGGCTGTCCTCCAGCATAGCAATGATCTCGGAAGTCTCACCACCTTTCAGCAGTAGTTCCCCACGAGCCTTGAAGTTAGAGAAGCTCAGTATTCGCCCGTTCCAGTCAGCAATAACAACAGCCAGTTTAGCTTCTATGTCCTTTTCTTTTACAGCAGATATACACACATCCTGTAAATATTCAGTATGTTATTTGTATGTTTATAACAAACATCAAATGTTGCATGGTCTATGGATGTCAAAAATATGAATTTGGTGAATAAACAGAAAATAAGATATTTTGTTTACTTTCAGAATATATCAAGTGACAAATTAGAGACCTAATACTTGAGTTTCACACCAACTTTCCTGTTGATATTTCTCAAAGAAAAGATGAGAAAACATTGAAAATTCAAAAATTAACAATTATGGAAGACCCAGTATGTGTTTGCTGGTTGTAATGTGGAAGACTTGTGGCCAAATATTTTTTTGCTGAGAACTATGGATCAATTAAAATCTTTCCATTTTAATGACATGCATTCAATGATCAATTTAGCATCTTTCTTTAACACTGGGTAGCTGTTAAATACAGAGTAAATATTTTGTATATGTAGGTTATCTGACAGTGATACATGGTATCAACCATAATGGTGGGATCCTATGAAACCATTGTACCTCAATATCTTCCTTGTATTTGAGAAGGGGTGCCTTCATGATGTCCCTGAGTGTGAAATTTTCTGAGTCAAAATCAAATGTGTGCCCAGTTAACTTGGCGATACGGTCCCAATGACGCTCCTTCATTGCCTTATTGGACATGAGTTCTAGCAATGGACAAGACTCACTGAAGTCATCAATCTTTTTCTTCAGCTCCAGAAATGCCTGCCATTCCTTCAGTGCTTTAGGCAGTCGACGACATCTAGTATGTAGACCCAAATGCTTATAATATAACCTTCAAACGTTCATAATCATATATGGAGAAACTTGAGATTTATACCTACTAAAAATGCTGAACACAATGAATGTCAACATAAATTTTAGTTTTCATCTCTTTCATTTCAAACAAAACCTGGACTCTTGTAATAGATGAATCTCCCTGGGCC
This sequence comes from Pecten maximus, assembly GCF_902652985.1. Classification (NCBI taxonomy): domain Eukaryota; kingdom Metazoa; phylum Mollusca; class Bivalvia; order Pectinida; family Pectinidae; genus Pecten; species Pecten maximus. The sequence continues at coordinate 6,817,258 of NC_047027.1, read as the reverse complement.
CAGTTGTTCTAAGGATGGTTAGCTTAATCGCTTGATTAGTGAAAATCTCATTTCTCCTTTACTTTAAAATCAGGATTTTAAAATTCTTGTTTAACTGTGTTTAGACTAATCACCCTTTGAACAACCTGGTCCTGCTATTAGAATGTAACCAGAATCCCTTTAAACATTTTAGTAAGCCAGACATACCAGATTGGTCCCTAGCAGAAGAAATGAAAACATATTAATGAAATCTGTTCCTTATTAGAAATCAAACAAGACTGATCTTTGTGAACAATATCATAATTACAGAATGAAATTATTTAGGCAATTTAAACCTCTTGTTGACTTATTCATTAATCTGTATAAAACAATGCATGCATCAGTCTATACCTTCAATATTACAATGTTTCCTACCTGTTCTGCAGATCACTCAGTTCTCCATTGATCTTTTCAATGTCCACTTCTGTCCACAGAATGTCAAAGTAACCATTGATTACAGTCATCACAGTGCTGTAGAGGCCGTACAGTTTCTGGAGCAGGCCAAGCTCCTTACGGATCCTCATCAGACTGGGGTACTCTGTCACAGTCAGTCCAAACAGCTGCTCTCCAGCACTGTAGATACCATACTTGTTGTACAGCTCATCAAACTGACTCTGTAAATACAAGGTTACTTTGATATCAATATATCACACACTGTAGATACCATACATACAGCTCATCAAACTGACTCTGTAAATACAAGGTTACTTTGATATCTATATATCACACACTGTAGATACCATACATACAGCTCATCAAACTGACTCTGTAAATACAAGGTTACTTTGATATCTATATATCACACACTGTAGATACCATACATACAGCTCATCAAACTGACTCTGTAAATACAAGGTTACTTTGATATCTATATATCACACACTGTAGATACCATACATACAGCTCATCAAACTGACTCTGTAAATACAAGGTTACTTTGATATCAATACCGTATTTGACCTAATAAGGGCGCCCCTACCTTTTTTCAAGGAAATAAATCTTTGACCGAGTGTCAAAATGGTGTCAAAATGGTGTTCAAAAGTAATAATTCATGTGAAATATTTTGCTACTTTATGTGTTCAATTTTCTTCAGCAAATTAAGTAACTGGAACACATGTTTCGCCACATTTTGTGTATTCCTACAGGCTACAGATGACATGTCAGTGCAAAGAGCACCCAAAACTAAACACACATACAAATTATAACTTACCATCTTTATTTGAAGATAAAGTAAAGACTTCATTCTTGTTGATAAATAACTTTTGTTCAGAACAGAAAGCTAGTAAAAGACATTGTAAATCAATTATTAGGTCAAAGAAAACGATGTCTGATATGATCTGGGAAATCACCTGTTTCTATAAATAGAACACAAAAGAGTTCCATTTGAACATAAATGGTGGAACACACGTTCTCTGGTCTAAAGATCAGCTGGCATGGTTTACAGGTTTACATGAGTATTCAAGTGATGTTTAAGCTTAATATATGATAATGAATAGATATCTTCATCTGGGATATTTTTATGACTGAATATTTTACCGTTTCCACAACCTTTGGTATTCTGCTATAAGGTATAGTCTATTTTATAAAACTTCAGAATAACTCATCTTAATAAGGGCGCCCCCACTGTCAATTACCCGCGCCCTGCGCCCTTATTAGGTCAAATACGGTATATCACACACTGTAGATACCATACATACAGCTCATCAAACTGACTCTGTAAATACAAGGTTACTTTGATATCAATATATCACACATGAGCAATAGTCAAAATATACTGTACCAGTAAAATCATAAATTATCATTCTCCCCATGAGATTGACCAAGGCAATATCCAATCCTTATGTTTCAATTAAACCTGTTTGTGAATACCTTAAGGTACTAAATACTAGAAATTGTTAAAGTTTTTTATTACCTTACTATATTAAGGTACTAGATTCTAGAAATTGTTAAAAAAATTTGATTACCTAACAATGCATAATTGTCTGATATTAATGTGTGAAATAAATTTAATTCTAACTAAAGATATGTCAGGTATTTCATGTATATAATAGTACTGATATTAAAAGTTAACTATCATTTCAAGATGTTTTTACATATTAAGAATTTGTGACCCATCAGGTGTGTAATGAGACAGACCTGGAAAGCCTGCAGTCTGTCATTAGCTTCAGTTGGAGTGATGCCCTCACACATGGGACCATCCTGCAAAAATATATACATGTATATTTCATAAGTTAGGAAAACTGAAATCACTGGGAAAACAATCTAAATGCACAGAAAATTTGAGGTCGGATATCAATGATTACTGTATACTTGGAACTATTTTCAACAGTTTTTCAATTGTTGAACTATTTTCAACTTAAATCGGATAAGTTACATCAAAAACATACTACTTTACACATAACTTTAGATGGTATGAACAAAACTGCTATTATAAAATGCACTATGATGACATCTCTAAGGAACAATATTAGATCAATACAAGTCAAGAAGCTGTAATCTGATAGGCTGACCATATGAAATACCTACAGTGTCGTAGTTGAGTCCGAAATCAGAAACGTCTTTATGGAATACCTCCACCGACACCAGTAACTCACTCTTGAAGCCGGGCTGAACACTGACAAGCTCATCTTGAATTTGATTCTGAAAACATAATGATGCAATCACACAAACCAACCCTTCAACATTTCAAGGAAGTATATCATTAACACTCCTAGTCTTTGGAAGACAAAGAAAGAACAAGCATCTGCAGAGACTAAACTTTACGTTTACATTGCACTGGCAAATATTTTTCCTAAGAAGTAACCGATCAGAAATTTTTCATGTGGCGACACTAGTACTCTCAATGTAAATGTGATCTTAAAACTTACAAATATATTTCATTCATCTGCTTGCTTACAATCTTAAATAAAAAGAATTTTCCAGACGACCCGGTGTGAAGCTGTATATATACCATAGATAACACACCATTGAAGTGTGATGACAAAACTTACTGAGCTGGCAATGAGCTTGTGGAAGGAATATCTGACAGAGTCCACTTTATCAGTCTCCTCCTTGGGAATGGTCACCTCAAAATCATGCAGCATAGCATAGGATTCCTGAAATAAAACAACTAGCAATGTTCCACAAAACACACTATACATGGTATAAATCATTCATATTAACTAGTTACATCAAGTTGAGGGACTGTGATAGCTTGCTGGCCATGTAACCTCAGGTGAAGTTCAAAGATGTGCAGTTCAACCCTCCCTATCAATGTCGGTTTGTGTTTCAAAGGAAGCTAAGAATGTGCCTTTCTTTCCTGTCATGGTTGTCCTAGGGCAAGACATTTTACCTTAATTTTTCTGGATGGCATGCGATGGGCCTTCAGTATGTTATTCACTGATGTAGTCACCAACTATTATCAGGAGACCTTATCTCAAAATGACTGGATACATCATATTAGCTGTTTGCCTTGTCGTAAAGGAAATTCTACCCAATGATATAAAATATCTATCTGAACTGAGGCTTTGCTGTGATTCTGAGCCCAATTATGTACTCAAAGTAAAAATTTCTCCCTCTCCCATATCATTTTACCTCCACAGGGCCTAATGTCATGTCTATCTGTATGGTATTTTCTCTGATGTCGGTAAGGGCAGCCATTGCCTCCCTCACATCTTCTAGGTCTCTGATTGGACGAGCCAGACGTTTGCTGTAGTCATCTATGAAGTTGATGACTTCTTCCATTTTACTTCGGTATTTTCTGTTGAGTTCTTTTCCAAACAGAAGCTTCCAGGCCTTGATTTCCACCCTCAGGGCCAGCTTCAGAGGTTCTACAGTATGGTAAAGGTACATCTCATTACATAGGCAAGAAACACACTATAATCATTGGTTTACTGACAGAAGGAAGTTAAAGTAGCACACTATAATCATTGGTTTACTGACGGAAGGAAGTTAAAGTAGCAGACTTTAATCATTGGTTTACTGACGGAAGGAAGTTAAAGTAGCACACTTTAATCACTGGTTTACTGACGGAAGGAAGTTAAAGTAGCACACTTTAATCATTGGTTTACTGACAGAAGGAAGTTAAAGTAGCACACTTTAATCATTGGTTTACTGACAGAAGGAAGTTAAAGTAGCACACTTTAATCATTGGTTTACTGACAGAAGGAAGTTAAAGTAGCACACTTTAATCATTGGTTTACTGACAGAAGGAAGTTAAAGTAGCACACTATAATCATTGGTTTACTGACAGAAGGAAGTTAAAGTAGCACACTTTAATCATTGGTTTACTGACGGAAGGAAGTTAAAGTAGCACACTTTAATCATTGGTTTACTGACGGAAGGAAGTTAAAGTAGCACACTTTAATCATTGGTTTACTGACAGAAGGAAGTTAAAGTAGCACACTTTAACCCTTTCATTGCCACATTAGTTACAATGTATACATGTGTATAATTTACATTAATTCACTGAAATTTTTTATTTTTCAATCATTTTATTCAAATGTCAATATCTTTTGAAATATCCATGAGATCTTTTTGAAATTTGGACCTTTACTTGCAAATTACCTACTGATTAAGGTCATATGTTCATATTGCATGTATTTTCTCATTAACCTGTAAATAATACAGGTGAAACAACTAATTAAAGGTAAAATATTAATGAAAATGTTATTAAATGCCTCAGATATGAATGAAAGTGTTTGTTATCATTCTTATTTTAAGTATAACAGTAATCTGTAATCTTCTAAGAACAAAATTACACATTTGTTACTAATTATATACCTCAGGTAAGCTCAGGTAAGGTAATGAAATGAGCAACATATAACATGTAAGTAAGCACAAATATTTAACTTCAGTTCTTAGTTGTATACCTACATAAAACATCTTTGAGTGTTTATATCCTCCAAATATGCACTTCCATGATGTACTGGTAACCTCAAATATTAGTAAGGTAAGTTTCAAGAATATTCCTCATCAGGTGAGACACAGGTTAACGAGAACAGGTAAGATACAGGTAAATGTTTTCAAAATGGCAAAATAACAAGTTTGTGAAGTTTTTTTGTTCTTTTCAGCACTTTTCACACAAGTCAACATTCAAAATTCATTAATTTCTCTCATGGTAATCAGTAAAACAACCAACTTTGCACAATGGCATAACACAAAATTGGCACATGAATGATGTCTCCACTGCACGTCCCTTTGGAGTTTTGCGTCCTTGTTTCGAACATTGCCGACACACCCTTTTCCGACCCTCAATCTTCACTAGTTTATGATGGTTGATGGCACCAAGCACAGGAATGTTTTCATCATTTCTAGATCTCCTTCCTGCTCTGTATTTCCTACAGGTAAACCCTGCTTGCAGCTGATCAGCAACATCCACACGGAATTGTAGGTGATCGTAATATTTCTTCGGTGGGGGATCTTTGTTCTCTGTTTTCTGAAATAAGATCCAGGCATTTACAATAGCCAAGTTCACAACATACCACATGACATATCGCCACCACTTATTCCCTGGTCTTCCAACTGGATAGTAGGATGCCATTTGGTCAAACTTATCTACACCGCCCATGTACATATTGTACGAGACATTCACGTGAGGTTTATGAAGATCCTCGTTCATATTTGGCTGTTCAGATGTTGACAAAAATGTTATCTGTCTTTTATCCTTGAAGGCTGTAGCAAGCAGATTTCCTTTCTGTATCTGTACAAGCTCCCCTCTTCTTTTCAGTTTCGCTTTTTTTACATCATCTGGAACACCTTTTCTATTTGACATTATAGTTCCGCAGACATAGGTATTCACAAGTTCTAGATGCTCAGCCAATGTCACTGATGAAAAGAATCTATCAAAGTACAAATGTCTGTTCTGATTGTGGTAGGACTCAGACAAGCTCCAAACTACATCATACCCTAGCCCATACTGCCTATCCCCGCCAAGTTTTTTTCCGGTGTATATTTGAAACTTGCAACAGTATGCCGTATCTGCCTCACATATCTGCCAAACTTTGATTCCCCATTTAGTAGGTTTAGCTGGCATGTATTGCCTGAAGTGAACTCTTCCTTTAAATCCAATCATGCCTTCATCTATAGAAAGTTTCTGCCCTGGATTGTAGTTTTCTTGTAGTTTGGGGACTATCAAGTCTATCATATTTCTCACTTTGAATAATGGGTCATAGTCGGGATCATTCCTTCCCGGAACATTGCTGGTGTCACGCAGGTGAATGTATCTATTCATGATGAGGAATCTACTCTTTGGAAATATGGAGCTAATATAGGGGTCTGAAAATCGTTTATCAGTGCTCCAATAATTCGCAAGTCTAGGGAGCCGGCGCACACCCATCATAATGTTTATTGAAATGAAAGCCCTTACCTCCGCGGCCGATGTCGGCGTCCATCTTGGATCCGGTCCTTTCTGTTGAGCGTATCTATTTGTCTCATCTGCTACAGTTTCAAAGAAACTTTGAGGTAAAAACCTTTGAAAATACTGAAGTTGGTTTGCATCAGACGGAAGGCCATGTTTAACTCCGGTAGGTTCATTGAAATCTGGCAAAATTACCTCCGTTAATGTACGAGTCCATTCAAAGTTCAAATTGTCTAAATATGGGTCGCCACCATTTTCACTTTCGTTTTCATTGTCACTGAAGTCGGCAGTATCCTCCTCCTCATCATCAGAATTATCGGAAATATCAATATCTGATTCGTTATATGATTCAACCTGTTCAAGTTCTTGCTGTTTTAACATACATCTCGCGTTTGCCTCGTCGATGTCCTGTTCGTCAAACCCGTCAAAGTCAGACTCGTCAGACGACTCCATGATTCATTGATGAAGTATCATAGTTCGTCATAAAAACTTCAAAAACTTCTGTTATTCGCCGTAATTCTTGTCAACTTTTACATGGTTGTAAACCGGAAATAACAATCGATCAAATTCACACAAACTCTTGACGATAGTGACCTCATTTCCGCTGTGGTTAGGTAGCAACGTAGTGACGCTACACACATACGGATTGGGCCGGTTTAGCACAATACGATTGTAGCCGGTTTCGGCCGGTTTAGCAGCGAAAGGGTTAATCATTGGTTTACTGACAGAAGGAAGTTAAAGTAGCACACTTTAATCATTGGTTTACTGACGGAAGGAAGTTTAAGTAGCACACTTTAATCATTGGTTTACTGACGGAAGGAAGTTAAAGTAGCACACTATAATCATTGGTTTACTGACAGAAGGAAGTTAAAATAGCAGACTTTAATCATTGGTTTACTGACAGAAGGAAGTTAAAGTAGCACACTTTAATCATTGGTTTACTGACAGAAGGTAGTTAAAGTAGCACACTTTAATCACTGGTTTACTGACAGAAGGAAGTTAAAGTAGCACACTTTAATCACTGGTTTACTGACAGAAGGAAGTTAAAGTAGCACACTTTAATCATTGGTTTACTGACAGAAGGAAGTTAAAGTAGCACACTTTAATCATTGGTTTACTGACAGAAGGTAGTTAAAGTAGCACACTTTAATCATTGGTTTACTGACAGAAGGAAGTTAAAGTAGCACACTTTAATCATTGGTTTACTGACAGAAGGAAGTTAAAGTAGCTCACTTTAATCATTGGTTTACTGACAGAAGGAAGTTAAAGTAGCACACTTTAATCATTGGTTTACTGACAGAAGGAAGTTAAAGTAGCACACTATAATCATTGGTTTACTGACGGAAGGAAGTTAAAGTAGCACACTTTAATCATTGGTTTACTGACGGAAGGAAGTTAAAGTAGCACACTTTAATCATTGGTTTACTGACGGAAGGAAGTTAAAGTAGCTCACTTTAATCATTGGTTTACTGACAGAAGGAAGTTAAAGTAGCACACTTTAATCATTGGTTTACTGACAGAAGGAAGTTAAAGTAGCACACTTTAATCATTGGTTTACTGACAGAAGGAAGTTTAAGTAGCACACTTTAATCATTGGTTTACTGACGGAAGGAAGTTAAAGTAGCACACTATAATCATTGGTTTACTGACAGAAGGAAGTTAAAGTAGCACACTTTAATCATTGGTTTACTGACGGAAGGAAGTTAAAGTAGCACACTATAATCATTGGTTTACTGACAGAAGGAAGTTAAAGTAGCACACTTTAATCATTGGTTTACTGACGGAAGGAAGTTAAAGTAGCACACTTTAATCATTGGTTTACTGACGGAAGGAAGTTAAAGTAGCACACTTTAATCATTGGTTTACTGACAGAAGGAAGTTAAAGTAGCACACTTTAATCATTGGTTTACTGACAGAAGGAAGTTAAAGTAGCACACTTTAATCATTGGTTTACTGACAGAAGGAAGTTTAAGTAGCACACTTTAATCAAGTAGCAAACTGTCATTAAAGTGCTGGATACAGAAAATCACGTTAGAATCAAAACATGCTGCCATAATTTTTAACTTGAAAGATGACTAAAATAGCTTTCAAAAGCATCAAGATAATATTTCTCAAAGTCTATTATCACATTAAGAAGTGTTCAGTAATGTTATTACCTACCATGAAATGTTAAGAACAAGTTACTAGGCATCAAAGACATAATAGGTCAGGGGCCATGAGCTTTGTCAAAAGCCCTTCTCTTAAAAAACCTGATTTTACTCAAACATGTTTTGAGAAATGCCTGGTGACACACTACTTTTACATGTTTAAGTAAACAGTACCACTGAAACAATTTTTTCCAGAGAAGCAAATCCCCTTGTGACAAGTTCCATGGACAAATTTGGCTGTGTGAAAGTTTCTTTTGTTTACCTGTAAAGAGTTCGATAGCGCCCACTTGTTCTGAAGTGTGGATGTCTTCAATGTTGTCTTCTAGTTTCTTGAACATAGCAACTTTTGCTTTGTACTCTGACAAAATGGGATCTTCTGCTACAAACTCCTGAAATATGATTGCTTCCATTGTTAAGAAACTAGAAATGCTTGAAAAGCTTCCATTGTTAAGAAACTAGAAATGCTTGAAAAGTAAGTATATGTCCAAGGCAACTTTGACGGAAATAAAGCAACATTTAAAAGATCAGTCAAGTAAACAATACATCAGGAGAAAATATAAAACCCAGCGATGTAAAACATTTAGGTCAGTGACCTATTTCTAAATATTGATGTAATATCATATAAGTGTTTACAAACAAAACATACAGTGCATGGATGTAAATGAAGGAAATGGCTACAGATTTAGAACCAAGATAAGACAAACACCTTATTTTCACGATTCCGATTTCAGTGATCCATTAGCTAATTGTTTACTCGGACAGCCTCGTTTTTGTTTCTGTTCGTGAACTTGTCTATGCATGCTCATACTGATAGTTGTTCATGGCAATTAATTTTTGTACTTCAGGTCAAAGTTACATTTTCAAAAACTTATATTTTGAAGAACTTTGCGTTATCTTCAGACTTTGAGTGATGTATGTTAAAGCTTATAACCTTTACCAGTTGAGAAAAATAAAAGAACCAAGTTTATTTTTATCTTTATAGCATAAACTCATATAAACGACGGAATGCTCCTTTAACATATCAGGATTTCATGTTACTGTTTTAGTAATTAAAGTTATTGTGAGAGTTTTCACATATATATTTCTCTGACATGAGTTCAGCTGTAATAGAATCTTACATCAATGTCATTGTCCACAAAAATCAACTTGATATCATTTAATTTATACACAATACTTTAAATGAAAGATACTGATAACATGCATTATCTACATGGAAACATTAAATAACTCTACACCAAAGATTCGAGAGTCAGACATGTATGTGATACTAACCGTTACAGCCTCCTCTCGATCCTTCTCCCATAGAAAGGCGTAGTCTGAGTATCTCTGTAGGGCCTCCATGATGTCTGCCTTCAGTGTACTGAGTGCGGATGACATCATCATCACATACTTGGACACATCCTTGTTGTCTGCAATACTCTTGTGGTAGTTCTTTAGTGGTATGGGAGGCAGAAGTTTTGTCATATGAGCCAATGGATCTGAACATAAACAATACAGCATACATCAAATCTAATTATATCATAAAGGTCCTGACACTTAAACAATGTTCAGAATCTTTCTGATTGCAGTTGGCAGTAAATTTTGTTAAAAAAACAAATGCAGGTTTTGTCCTCAACTACCTTCATCTATACATTCCAACAAAATGTCTTGAGAGTGAAATTTATACATTCTAACAAAATATCTTGAGAGTGAAATCTATACATCCCAACAAAATATCTTGAGATTAAAAACTGTATTTGGCAAATTCAAGTCAGCAACCACCAGATTTCTTCACGATAACATGTAGATTTGAATCTACCATTAATATAGTGTATTTTGATATGGCCCCACGCAGACAGGTACTGTTAATACCGTACTTTTCAGCCTTATTAACCTGGGGTTAACTATCTGTAACAGTTATTTATGACATAAGAACTTTGAGCTATATCTCACCATGAGGGTGAAAAGAGTTGGTTTCTTTGTGTTCTGTTGTGAACTGTCGTGAGCGGTCCTGTCCCCATTGGTACACATCCTTACTGATGTCCACTACCATCTGTGTGGCTTTGTTGAGAGCGTGCTGTATATCCTCCAGTCCGGGCTGCATCACCTGTACACAAGTATTTTATTCTGGTTATCACAGAGCATACTATCACACCATACAGACTCTTAGTTTTCCAATTTTAAGACTTTTCCAAGATTTTTCAAGGACCGTAGCTGTGATAAACTTTTGGTGGAATTCAATTATGTAACATATAGTGATAGTAATGTAGTACATAGCGTTAAGTTTTATACAAAATCTTATTTTTCTGTGATATTTATGTAGTAAATAGCATTAAGTTTTAAATAAAATCTTATTTTTCTGTCACACTACCCAAAAACAAGGAAAATGCAGCAAACAATTTCTTTGAGTGAAAACAATATGTGCTTTAAGAAAAACAGTATTTATTTGAATATCTCCTTTAAATCAAGTTTATATCAATACCAAAGGCTTAATAAAATTCAAGGACTTTTCAAAGTATTTATGCCAAATTGAAAGGCGTTCAAGACATGATGCCAAATTCCAAGAATTTTGCAGACAATGACTGAAATTCTAGGACTCTTCACATCTATATAGACAATACATCATGAGGCATACAGGAATAGCATCAATAACCTGGATATTCAGCAATAAAGAAACAATACATTTTGTTATCCATTTCATTTTTAAAGGAAAATATAGTAAAAATCTATGCATTGAAAAGTGTGGGAATTGGTAAAAAAAAAGCTTTGACAGTTTTCTTACGACATTACTCTTGATGGCAATAAGAGAGACTGATGACCATATTGAATGGGCTGTTATTTCAGCATTTCCTGTTGTTACTTTTTAATTTTTGGATACAAAACCGTTATCAAATGCAGTTGAATATATCCTGCCATACATGCAACAAAGGTAAAGCAAAACAACCGTTTTTCTTACATTCCCAGATTTGTGTCTGGGCTGAAAAATTGTCAATTTCAATAGAGTGAATGGAAAGCGCCATTCTGATTGGTCAATACTAAAATCTATGTGATGATATATCAAAGCAGTTGATGTAATTTTTCATCAAATAAATTATTTCATACCTTTCACTGGTAAGAAATTAATTGACATCATGTAAGATTGCTGAAAGATATTCCAACATTAGGGTATAAATGCTTTGAAGAAGTTTTAATCTCTTTTGTAGATAGAAATCCTATCTTGTTTTTTTAAAGAGAACTAATTGGAATACTAACCACATGAGGGATGGACAAAGTGATGTTTGCAGTGAAGAATGGAACTTGTCTGCTACCACTGCTCAAACCTCCAACACTTTCATCAAAATGCATCATACCATGCCTTCTGCCTCTGAAATAAACAGATGAATAAGATGGACTTTAACTGCAGTATGTTAATCTATGCTGGGAAATGGAATTTTCTTTCACTTTACAATAGGAAACAAGCCAGAGGAATTGTGGGTAATGATTTAAAGCACTTTAAAAACAGGGACTTGAAACCTCTCACTCCTAGTACCAAACATGAGGACACCGAAGTGAGTTAAACAGGTAAAGTTGAAAAAATTCAAAGAGTACCATATAATCAGCCACATCATGCCCACTATACTGTACACTATACAAATTATTTCTAGAGTCTATATTTTACAGCAGAATCCCCAAAATAAACTGATAAGATGTGACTTCACTTATCCAGCAGTCAAACTAAGGTTGAGATCAGTTATAATTTAAATATGGCAAAAATTGTGGAATTTTCATGGGAGGACAATTTAACATTCTATAAACAATAAAACATTCATCTAATGATAGGCAATACCCACAATATTGGTTAACAATGATTACCCAGAGAAGAAGCGACGTCTCATCACATCAAGAGAGTGTCGTGTGGCTTTGAGCAGCGCCTCCACAAGTCTATGGTTAAAGGATTCCTTCAGCTCATCACAAGCCTCTCGAATGTTCTGCTCGTCCGACATGTCACTGACACTGTCATCCACGCTCTGACCATCAGAACTTTCTTCATTGGCGATAAAGATAGTCATAACATCCACTGTAACAAGCAGCCGGGTAAACTCACTGACAAAGCTTTATACTACTTATCTGACAAAAATTGATCATTATAAGGCACGGGATAGATCCTCAAACCACTCATTGCAAGATAAGAAGTTATTTGAACTTTTAAACTCTTATGTTCTTGATTTTGGGGCAATAATATTTGTTGAACATATTTCATAATCCTTCATCCCGAAAACTTCATGCAAAATACCATGACAGTATACCATAAATAATGAAATTGGAATTTGATAAAAATCTAGAATCATACAAAGCACCACAGGAGTAGCATTTTCTTAGTCTCTGCTTTTTATAATGTTAATTTTTTTATTATTTATTTTACAGACATGAATGAAGATTTTGAAAAATAGTCCTCATGATGATGGGGTAAAGTAGATATCTTACTGCCAGCTTCAGCACTTGGCTCCACATCTATAACACTCTGTCCCATCTGGGCTCTGTGTAAAAAGATCCTGATCAGTTCAGCCACTGCATCCTCAATCACGTGACTCATTTTGTTGATCTCTTGTCCCATGTCTTTGCAATATCCCTATACACACCAAAACAAACTGTCTAATCTCTGCCATTTTCTTTCAATTTTTGTATATCAGACACATTTGCAAACAGCCTTATACAAAACCAAGCCAATTAAATGCTATCTGTATACTATTTACTTAAGATACAAAAATTGTTTGTAAATGTCTTCAGGGGAACAAATCAATTCTTCAAGATTCAACTCTTCTTGAAGACATAACCGATTTATGTAGCTAATTTCACAAACCTCCATCTTTTTGAGGAACTGACTGACGGTCCATGGTGCACGCTCTGGCAGGTCGCAAAGTAATGTTTCACTGATCTCTTTAAGCATGCTGTCGATCCTTGTTACTTTGATGTCATTTACCTTGTACATAAATATATACAAACTTAAGATTGTAAATCTTCATTATCCATAATCAAATACGCAGATGATACCAAATTAAAGATTTTAAGTTCAAAAATTTTGAAATTTTGTAACTGAATTTTGAAATTTAAGCATGAAACGAAAAATGGAACTGGTTCCATAAATCATAAGCTTATTTCCTGGAAACACTTTTGATTGTTAGCGTCATGGGTTTCTGTATTACTAGATTTATTACAAACATTCTTACCTGTTTGACAACTATTCCCAGTTCGTTCAGGGCATTTGACACAATATCGAAGTAAACTGGCAGACTGAGAGATGTCCAGGTGTGATTCACTAGCCCTGGTCGTATTGCCACATCCACCTGATAAGTGAAGTATTTAAAATAGTTATAATTCATCTTATTGCTGGGCGGCTTTTTATTCAGTGCTCAAATTCACAATAAACAAACTGCATTTTTTTTTTTTTCATTTTGATTTTGCTTTGTTTTTTAATGGCATTAAATGTAACCATGAATACCAAACAATAACTGGTTTCATCAATGTTTATTCTTATGAATTCAAAGAAAGAATTTCATACACTAATTAATGCCACACAGTAAACATGCTTATCAATCATTCACAACCTACCTTCCTCAATGAAGGCCTCAGCAGATTAAAAAATATCGGTGGAATATCTGCTCTCAGGCTATTGTTTTCATCAAGCAGCATCTAAAAACAACAAATGGATAGAATGAGTCATATGAAAACAGTTACTAGGATGAAATCAATCCTGGTATTTCCCATCTTCTTACTCTTAACATTTCAGCTACCTTCTGAAAATGCTTGCCATTTGTAAAGTCTTGAGCTTATAGAACCAATCACATTAAAACCTTATTCTACCAGTGATCAGAAAAAAACTTTGCTTTCAAAAAAGTGACCGGTGAACAGCAGTCTGCGACGTTATGCCCATGACTAGTACTTTTTGGTTCGGACTAGTGGGAAATCCTTGAATCTCAATATATTTGTTGTAATAAACAATGCATTTTGCTTGTCCGGACTAGTGCTTAAAAATGTTAATGTCACAGACTGGAACAGATGATGATGTCTTACAGTTATAATTGAAAGACCCACATCATCAAGCTCCTTTTTGTCATCAAGAGGGTGAGTTGAAACTTTTACCATTTAAAATCATTTCAATGCAAATCGTTCATAAAGGTAATGACTGAGAAAAATGTAAACTTTGCTACAAGGAATCAACACTTCAATGAAAACAAAAAATATTTCCACATGATTCTGATTTAAACTCAAGATTTCAGAAATTAAGTAAAGATAATCAGATGATGACACACAAGGTTACCTGGAGTTTGTTGTTGTGGGCCTTGAGGTTATCCCTGGAGTGGACTAGTACTGTGGCTGCCTCTGGGATCTCCAAGTCCAGCTTCATCATGTACTCCGCCTCCTTTATCACCTCAAATATGTAGGGGTCAAAGTTCACCAGCAGTAATCCTTGCTTTGTGGGATGTCTCACTAGCACAGGGGCTTGTAGGACTACAACATTATCAGAAATTATATGTTTGCCAAAGTCAGGCTATCTATGTCTATTTTTCAAAGTTATGCGAGGCTCTTAAAGCAGAGGATTTTCTTATAAATTACTTGAGTGTTAACAGCTTTTCTCACCCCTATTACTTACAATTGGTAGCCACAGCTACAGACTTCTTCCAGGCATCATGGTACAGCATCTCATACTCCAGGAGTACTCGCATCATCCTGTTGTAGTTACGAATAATTCGCTTTGCATCTTCTGTCTTCAAACAGCTTGCCCGCATCTTTCAAATTAGATTCAAGCAGTCAAACTTTTATGAAGTAATAATTAGGTGTTGTACTTAAACAAAGTAGATATCACCACATCTTCAAATTCTTCAAATTTACTGAAATAAGCAGTTCAAATAACATGTCAATTTGAAAATAAAATCTACTTGAGCCTTTTTTCTCTCTCTCTTAAATATGTGTTTTCTTCTTTAACCAACCAGAAGGTTTTTTTAAAGAAACTAAATTACTGCCAGTAAGTAGAGTACATGATCATAATGAACTAAATTGATTGTGGGGATTATGAGGTATCTTGTACATAAACTTTCTTATTTCACAAGTAGTCTAGTTGAACTTTTGACCATTAAACCTCTGACTATAGTCACACAAAATTAAAAAAAAAAGTGGCCTTGACCTCAGATACGTTTATATTCTGATTGCATATTTGCATACCACTGTGTCATCATGTGAAATTAAGAAAACATGGTGTAATTTTAATAAATATTATAATCCTGGTTCTATTTTTAGTAACAGCAACCTTGTTAGAAACTTCTAATTATAAAACCCTTTTACACATTTGCATTTAGGGCACCCACATTTCAATGCAGGACCCTAGATATTACTAAAATTAAATTTACATGTAGCCAAGCATTTAAATGTAGAGATCTGATTGCCTCACAGTACTAACTGCAAAGATGTCCATGGGATCCTGTATCCGCTGTGACAGCTGTCTGGCCCAGGTGATCTTGCCCGACACTGGAGGCATGTTCCTCGGGATGGGTGGATCCTCTTTATACTTCATATACAGCTATATAACACAGAATTGTATAAATGTTAAATCACAAAATGATTGTTATCACCAGAACTTGGGCAACAATATATTTAAATCAAGTCAACAGTAAGAAGCAATCCATTATTATCAATGATATAAAATCAATGTTAATGACAATATGTTAGCATCCCTATCAACCCCAATACACGATGGAGTCATTGTGACGACAAAGTGGCAACACTTGTCTTTCCCCTAGATATATAGGTGACTGGGCTTCCTGGATCATTGATGTAGGTCACAGGTCAAAATGGTCTACTTTTGAGACGACACACTGCCTCCCCTTGGTAAAAATATGCCCAAGTGTGAGGTTCCAGTGACAAGTGGCATAGGAGATACAGCCAAGATAGAAATTTTCTTTGATGTAGTTCAAAATGTAGGCCACTCTTGTAGGTCAGTGACAGAATAGTCTTACCTTGGTGAACTGATGCCAGAAATATGAAGGTCCAGTGACAAGTAGGGTAAGAGAGAAAGCTCAGATAATCTTCTTTATTTCCTTTTTTTTTTTGGTCAAAATGTAAATTAGAGTGACCTACTTTTGAAACATGCTACCACCTAAACTAGGTGACCACATGACCAAAGTATTAAGATCCAGTGATTAATAGTGCAGAGATACAACCCAGAAACCACCTTTTTATGAAGGTCAAAGATCAAAATGCAAGTTAGAATTACCTTCTTTTGGTACATGGCACACTGCCTCACCTAGGTGAGCATATGCCCCAAGTATGAAGTTCTATTGATGAGTAGTGAAGGACTAGACAAGATCAAATGTGGAAGGACAGAAAGATGGACACAGTGGAAAGCTGTAGTCCCCCACCCCAACTCCCAGTGGGAAACTATTAAAGAAAGCTTATAGTTTGTATATGACTATTAAAAGGTTTCCAAGGAATGCTTTGAAACAATAAAATCAAGGAGTTTCAAATGTATATATAACCTGATCAACAAAATCAATCCAAATGATTTCATAAACCTCTCACTATGCGGGAGGTTAGCATACCTTTCTTATTTCCTCAATTTCTCCTCCATACTGCACCATAATGGTTGCATATTTTTCCTCTATTTTCAGTCTTGGTAAGTTGAGAGTCTCAAATCTACAAGAGTGAAATTAAGACATTAACTAGGCCACTTTGATACTTTTTATAAACAGGATCTATAGTCCAATTAGTAGTCAAATTAATCACCACTTATCAATACGCAATGTTAAGGATTACCTTGAAAGGAGGGTGAGAGCCTGGGTGGCAGAGGTCATCTTAGAGAATGATCCTTCCATGAAAACTTGAATTCCAGACTGAAAGTATAATTACTATGTCAGCACCAAGTCAAACCAATCTACATTTTGTTTGAAACAAAACTAAATGACTAAATCATGAATTCTAGCCACCATTTTTTATTAAACAAAACACAACTATCATTGCAACCATCCCCGTGTACCCCTTTAAAAATGGAGAATATAAATTATATAATTCAAAATGTTACCATCTTGCGCAAATAGCAAGCGAAAAAAGATAATTATCTTTCTGGTTAGTAAAGTTTATAGTCTGTATTACTACTGAAGCAACTGCTACATAATATGTATGAATCATTCCAACAAAGTAAAGAGCGACAGTGGGATTTTCACCTGGGGCCGAGGATGAGAAAACCTAGTATACCTCTAGATCGCCAAGCTGTCTTTTGAAGTCATCAAAGTCATTGTCAAAGTCCAGTTTTCGATGATCCAGGATGTCATATGGCTTTTTCTTCAGGCTAGAATAAATCTGAAGAAATCTGGACGAGTAAGACTCAATGCCCTCAATCTTTGACTCAGACAAAGCTGAAAATGCCTGGATGGAGTTCATCAAGGTGATAATCTAAAAAACAAGAGAATGTCACTGAAAGTCCCTTCCAGAGTAACAAAGTCAGGCTTCAAACCAAAGATATGCCAAACTTTCAAGTAGACTTATCTACTAGTCTGCATTTGTACATGATATAATATGCAAAACAATCATTTTATATTCTCCTTCAAGTAAAATCACAAGGTTATTGAAAAAAGAATTAAAACTGGAAATAACACAACCACAATATTAAATATCACATTGTAGACAATATACTGTATACAATCAGTCGAAAGTCCAACCTTGTCCAAACGTTTGCAGAAGGTCTCAAACTTCCCGAAAATGTACATCTCTGAAAACTCAAATGGTTTCTCTCCAGGTGTAGCCTCAATCTTTTTCTTGGTGCGTTGGAAGATGGCCTGGTAGTTCTTGTAGAGGGAGACACAGTTCTGTAGCTTCTCTATAAGAGGTTGTCGGGGCTGGTCCCAGATCCGAGTTACACCCTCGTCTGTGATGTAGTTCTTACAGGCGGTCACCATCTGATTAGTCACCTGTACAAAATAATCACTAAATTAACAGTATATCCGCTCAAAGGCAAGACAGGTATTGTGGCAGATGTGAATTTGAGTATGTCCTGGCCAGGCCAAGGTTGAATGAACGACAGAATGTGAGTAAATGTGAGATTGTATGAATGAGTATTAGGTTGTCTGAATGAATACAAGGTGGTGTGAATCGTAGAGTTTTCTCATCACTGATATTGTTGGTGTTGAACTTTTTCTTTCTTCTGTGTTTAATAAACTAAGCCTGCCTAAATATATTTATCTATCATTATTTTCCAACACTGACCAGAGAAACAAAACCCTGGAGGACAATGAAGAACCTGGGTTATTTTACTACATACCTACTACAGTATGATGTGAGCAGATTTGGCGGAAATTCAATGAAGGTAAATTAAATCCATAAGCCAAGGGATTGTTAAGTTTAATATGACAAAGTTTTATTCATAAGCAATAATACAGAGAGGCCATAATCCTATAACTTACCTTTATGAAGAGAGAGGTCATCCTCTCAGAGGTGTTGTAGTAGCGGGAGATACTATGGATCATACGGATAGCATTGACTAGACCAGGCAAGGAGTCAGTCATTGATACCTGTCCACAAATAAATACATCAAAAATATTGCTGAGAAACTTTATTTCTTAATCTTATGTCGATACTCATTGACAGTCCTCAATCAGTCCTCTAAAGGGTTGTTATACTTAGAGCTGTAGACAGCTAAACAATATCTTTGCAACTCACTGGGTAATGTTGCTGAAGATAACAGAACGAGGATGAATCTTCAATTGATATTTAAACAAAATGTCCTATTATGACTGCAGGACTGCCCTTCATTAAATACTACAAAAAAGTTTAGATCTGTATAAAATCAAAACATGTTTATCATTATAACAATTTATCAATTTACAAACTGATTAAATTCTATTTTGTTTCAGGATGATATGTTACTCTATTTTCATCACATTTTATTTAAGCTAAAACCTCATTTCTAACCGGAGTTTAAGGTTTGTAAACATACCGGATCACATCTGTAGAGTGGCTCACAGTACTTCTCCAGCGTGTACAGGAACTTTACATTGTCTTTGGCTTCGTTAGCATTGTCAGTAATCTTCTTGTCCAACTCTTTCCATTTCTACCAAGAGAAATTGCATCAAGACATGTATGTCTTCAACAAAGGTATATAGAGAACAAAAAAACATTCTTTTCCTTGTCATTTTATGTACGCAACCTTCAAAAGAGCAGAGAGATGTGACCTTTAAAAATTGGATGGCATTTATTAAGAGGTTAATTTACAACAAGTTATGTTACAATGGGAAACAAAATAGGAGGCCTTTATAGGCAGGTTTAACTGTCTGTATATTTACTAGATCGTTAATGCCTGTTAATTCTCTGACAATTTATGATAAATCAATGTATTTCCAGAGATATTGTGGGTCACAAATTCTTCCTTGGCTTGATTAAGACTAGATTTTTTTTTTCATTTTTTTTTTAAGGTTATATACAGTTTTATTTGCCTAGACAGTAGACATTTATACACCATACAATGGACTGTCTGGAGATAGGCAGCTCCAGCTACAGTCCATAATTAATACAAAAATATTCTCAGTCTGTTGTCTTTCACTCATCACTTCTGTTTTATATATATTTCACAACTCAATTTCACTTCACATATATTATATCTCCTACACATTTTATATATACATGGTACATACTTGATACATGTTGAATATATAGATTAGATTAGACTAGATTTAATTAACAGCTTTTAGACTTCCATTCTGAACTGTGAAATCAACTCGCACCACATGACCTCAGATGTGATAATGCTTCCATTTTGTGAAGCACACCCAAGGAGTACCGATTGCCACAGTCCCAGTAAAGTATACCTTTAGAACCTTGGACCTTGCAATGTTGATGATGTTGATGACCATACGACATTTGTTGCTCTTGATCTGTTCCAAGAGAGCGTTAAACCTTGCCATTAGCTGTCTCCAGTGGTCAAGCTCTGCCAAGGGACCTGTGTCATCAGCCTCCTTTCTCATCTGATCACTCTCTGCTAAAATCTGTAAAAGTGAATGCCAATAAAAAATCTATTGCAGATGTTTCTAGACATATTGTTAGTGTATGATTTATTCAATCAGACTCAAATCTAAACACAAACAGAGACAAAGGGAAAACAACATCTGAAATTATTAAAGACATTTCTTCCTGCAGCATTTTACTGGGTTAATTTTCAGCAGTCAAATTCCTAAGTGGCATTCTTGCAACAATTTTGTTTTTCAAATAATTTTCAAAATTTTGACATACACATAGGGACCAAAGTTAACATGTTGAACAAGAGGCACATAAACCTTAATGATTAACTGATTCAGAAGTGACTGTTGTTTTTATGACGTAACATTGATATCATCAGGTAAACATTTATGACGTAACATTGATATCATCAAGTAAACATTAACCAAGATCTCTACTACATTGGCAAATAATGTTAATTTTATCAAAGTTCTTTTGCCTGTACAGAATCACGGTGGGGAATCACGTGGTCAGAAGATAGAAATTCAAAATGGCAGCCGCTAGCACAGAAAACATAAGATGAGGTAAGATATTGAAAATACTCATTACATAGGTTTTTTATTGTAGCGAGCATATATGTCATACTATAATCTCGATAGTCATACCTCACGTGTGCTAGGACAGTTTGTAGTTATCCGTAACCTTCTGACCAAAATTTTGAATTGAAAGGATTCCACCGACAAATTTGATTCAAAATTTTGGTCAGAACGTTACGGAAAACTACGGACTGTTCCAGCATACATGAGGTTTGGATATGTCTAAATTATAGCATAGAATATACTCGCTACAATCAAAAGCCTATATATAGATGTAATAAGTATTTTCAGTGTCTTACCTCATTTTATGCTTTCTACATTGGTTGCCACCATTTTGAATTTGTATATATATTCAGATCATGTGATTCCCTTCCGTGAGAATATGGACTTCCTTATTCCCATTTTGAGCCCCACCCCAAGAGTGTCAGACCTTCCATATATACAATATTTGAGTCTTCTTCCCCAAATAATGCTTTAGACCAAATTTTATCAAAATTCAATCTAAGACTCGGGACTAAAAACATTAAAAGGTATAATTCAACAAATGCTGAACATTGTGCCATGGCATGTTGATATGCTCACACACCCTTGGACCAGGTGATCATGAGCTAATGATGATGATAATAAGATACACAAGGTCCCACATGCCTGTTCTATCTGTTTACACCAGGCCATAGCCAGCTCCTCCATGTCACTGACCACATCCGGGTTGGCTGCCACGTCGATACAGTGATTGATAGTGGAGATCTCCGACAGGTTAATCTTGTCACTGGTACACTTGATTAGGTGTACACCCTCCCCAGCATTGGCCTGGGCACCTGACATTTAACAAAATTACAGTAAAATCTATGCAGCCTTTTACAGATACTCCTGTTCTCTCCAATCGTATGCCCTAAGGCATGCTTCCATCCATTCCAAACTTCTGTTTCTAAACCATTTCTTAATTATTGTTTAATAAAATTAAAGTTTAAATACACTGTATTTTATATACAATTTACAGATCAAAGTTCAAAGAATTTAGCCACTGTTTTCAAATGGTTTTGTATCACATAGAATATAACACAAGGTTTATTAATTAATACATGAAAATTAAAGATTGATGCCAATTAGAGTACTGCATTCATAGTTACATAGAATATAACACAAGGTTTATTAATTAATACATGAAAATTAAAGATTGATGCCAATTAGAGTACTGCATTCATAGTTACATAGAATATAACACAAGGTTTATTAATTAATACATGAAAATTAAAGATTGATGCCAATTAGAGTACTGCATTCATAGTTACATAGAATATAACACAAGGTTTATTAATTAATACATGAAAATTAAAGATTGATGCCAATTAGAGTACTGCATTCATAGTTACATAGAATATAACACAAGGTTTATTAATTAATACATGAAAATTAAAGATTGATGCCAATTAGAGTACTGCATTCATAGTTACATAGAATATAACACAAGGTTTATTAATTAATACATGAAAATTAAAGATTGATGCCAATTAGAGTACTGCATTCATAGTTACATAGAATATAACACAAGGTTTATTAATTAATACATGAAAATTAAAGATTGATGCCAATTAGAGTACTGCATTCATAGTTACATAGAATATAACACAAGGTTTATTAATTAATACATGAAAATTAAAGATTGATGCCAATTAGAGTACTGCATTCATAGTTACATAGAATATAACACAAGGTTTATTAATTAATACATGAAAATTAAAGATTGATGCCAATTAGAGTACTGCATTCATAGTTACATAGAATATAACACAAGGTTTATTAATTAATACATGAAAATTAAAGATTGATGCCAATTAGAGTACTGCATTCATAGTTACATAGAATATAACACAAGGTTTATTAATTAATACATGAAAATTAAAGATTGATGCCAATTAGAGTACTGCATTCATAGTTACATAGAATATAACACAAGGTTTATTAATTAATACATGAAAATTAAAGATTGATGCCAATTAGAGTACTGCATTCATAGTTACAGGAAGAGAGGAAAATGTGAACATTGTTTATCATTTAAATAAATTAACACAGTCACGAAAAATTAGATAATTTCAAACTATACATCTATACCACCTGAAGTATTCTAATATGACAAAATTTTATCAAAGATATATATATTAATGGCATTCGAGTTCTATAATGAATAAAAAAAATCATTGCACAATCTACATACTTCTAAGGTATTGTAAAAAGTTTTCAAAATTGTCGAGGAATTGTTTCTTGGACTTCCTTCCCTGAGGTGTGGTCAGCAAGTCTCCCCAGTTCTCTAGGTGCCTCATGGATGGCTGGAAGATGCTAGACATGATATTCTCAAACGCGGACAACACACCTGGTTCTTGCGACACATCTAGCACTCCAAACGTTACCTCCTGTAGGTCAAAGAATTACACATGAAGTTTTCCCCTATTTTGCAATTTCTAATTAACTGTAACAGTTGTTGTTTAAAAGATTCATACATATTTTAGCTTAAAATTCCATAAATGCTTTGTACAATAAAATTGGTGACATAAAAAAACAAGAAGGTTTTAACTAAAGCATCTTTCCTAGTAAACTTGAAGTTCCCTTGATTTTGTTGTTTACTCTGTGAGCTTTATAACAATTTTTAGCATTGTTATTAATCTTAGGGGCATGTCTATATATGACCTTTGTGATTTTAAAGAAAATAAAAGAATTTGACTCTGAAAATGCTGAATATCAAAAGTCAAGCAGATCGATGCCCCAAATAAAAAGATCACACAGAATTGTTATGATTTGAAACACTCATCTATTCCATTTTCTTTCTCTTCATTAAATTAACATGATGTAAAGACTAAGAGTTTGGAAGCCATTAATTACCTCGCTTATATTGTTTGGGTTAAGGATCAACTCGGTCTTGGTACGCAGAAAGTATACACATTGGCCGTGCAGGGCATTTCCTGTGCCACTTGTCACTAAAATCCGAGGTACCACAGTGCCTTTAGGTGTACCTTGGACAATCCTTCCACACTCTGCAATCAATACAGTATTACATCTTTTTTTTTTTTTTTGCAATCTTTTAGAATTACTCCAAAAAATAATTGACCAAAATGTGAAAATTTAATGCTAAGAATGCACAGATGATGAATTTCTGGCAGAACCAATTCTGGACACATCATACAAGTACAGAGACTTATTCTGACAATATACATAATTATCTATATCATACTCCATTATCAATAGTTACTGTGTTCATTTGAATTGGCAAATACATGTGCTAGATGTATCCAGTCAGTGTTGCTATTTAACTAATTAAATCACATTGTAGAAAACAATACATTGTTTCCTAATTTTTTTTTTTATTTTTATTTTTCACCATATGAAATCTCTAACATATGCAGACCTTCCAAGCCTGGTGTTGCACTGTCTTGATAGTAAAACTTCAAACTTCTGCTTCCACCCTTTTGAAGGAACAGGTCAAACACCTGCAGGTTCTAAATAATTATAAGGATATTGTATTTGTAGGTATTACTAGAGTCAATATTATTATAATTACATTCATTTTTTATAACTTGTAAGGTTATTTTCCCCTAAATTTCCAGTCACAAAGAAGATCCTGAAAAGGTACCAAACCATGGTGTTGGGCTACAGATCCCATTGATTATTCTAATTAGGGTTGCCATGGGAGCAGAATTTTGGCCCCTGACACATGAATTTTAATACTCATTTGACAATAGACATCTAGCTATATAGGGACTTATAAAGTCAGAGGTTAATCTAGTTACTACCATAATTAGGTAGTATTCCTCACTGATGGTGTTTTCCCCATTGAACAAAAACAAATTCCCCATCAAGAAAAAATCAAATAAAACGGGAAAAGTCTCCGAAACAGGGGAAACCACCCAAATTTTTATGAAATATGTAAGAATAATAGCAAAGAATAGCCGTAAAATGTTAAAATTTAAAGAATAATTCAAGACTCTGCAGCCATTCATTTCCCCTAAATTTCATAATGGGTAGTATTCCCCAAATCCTGGATTAACCCCTGAAAGTATATATGTACGTCCCTGTCAAAGCATGTTGTAAACAGAGAATAGATAATAAAAACATTTTTTTTAGCAAGTTGGTGATAGTTTATGTACTCTTTCCCTTTCATTAATCAGTATTTTTATTATGACTAGTACCAGGGTATACATTATTGAACCTGGTGGTTTCTCGTCAAACCTGACCTGTGTTTGGGTACTTGTAACAGCCCTTAAACATAATTTTGCTAACGAAAAAATTAAACTTACTCTCTCAGAATCCAAGACAAAATCCTCTACCACTGTGTGGTCGAGCTTCAGGTGATTGGACACTATGGTTAACACATATTTGTGGGTAGGTTGCAATCTTGACCGCCTCACTTCCCTCAGGTCTCGAGCCTTTTGCTGTGTATAATTAAAACAAACTTTGAATGAAAGTGTTCACTGAACCACTAGAACATGTGAGCTGGCAACTGATCATAATAATACTTTCTGCACAAGTAAAGGGAGATAATCATGGCTGTTCCAGGAAAACATATATAGGGGTGGGGGATTCAAATTCAAATCACATGTATGGGTTGGTGGGGTTTCAAATAAATAATTCCTCATATAGGTGGGTCCCCTAATTTCGAAGTGCCTTCCCCTGGTCCCATATATGTTTTCCAGGAACAGCCCTCAGTATCTTTATTTAATTTTCAGGTATATGATAGTAATGATCATTTAACGATGCATTGATACTATTACTGTTTATGGCTAATACAATTGATGCATCCTCTAAGTTTATCTTGATTGTATCATGGATACAGAATCTGACTCTGTACTATCGAGATATAAATTAATAATGCAAATAAGAATTGGACACAGTATAAATACCTGTCCAGGTGAACCAGAATTGGACAAGGCGTCCAGGACTATGATGGAAACTGTCTAAATACCTGTCCAGGTTAATCAGAAGATACAAAACTTCTGTGTCATGTGACTGGCAATTGCACAAATTTATCAGTTAAGCATTTACAAAATAGTGGCTATATATCACGAGTTCCCATGTCATATTAAGAAGCCTCTAGTAGTGGCCTTTTATCAAAATATTGCATGAGTGTTAATGTAATGAATCAATTACAAGGACAGAAGGGAAAGATTCTATCAAATTTATCGCATCAAAAAATCCCGTGAAAATTTTCTCCGAAAGAGACACGTCTTAGGACATCATACCAACGTGGACTCAGAATAGATGGTACAGTGTTTTAGGTATGCAGCAAATGTCGGCCACTCATATTAGACTTATTAGTTAACTGTAAACATTGCAGTTCTAACCTGTAGTTTGCTTGTAATCAGTTTGGACAATTCAATTGTATTTGTGAAAAGACCTTCATGTACTGTTTAATGATGAATTACCTGTCTCTCTTTGATTGATTCTGTATTCATTAAAACACTTCCCATTGTACTTCTCCTTCTTCCCCTGGTACCCTGAGCACTCGGAGCCCCAACATTGAAGCTGGACCTCCTCTCAAACCCAGCATGTCCTGGGGAATCCAAAAATCCCGACATCTTCAAGTGTTGTGCCTAAACAAAAATATATATACTCTTAATTTTTCATAGACTTATCTGATATTAAGCAAAAATTCTATCTCTCAAATTTTTTTTTTTTTTCGGGTTTTATGCAACTTGCCAACCTTCACTATTTAGCAGAGTAATAGTCTTCGAACCAATACAAAAGACCCTCTACCACTTCTGTAACAGAAGAAAGAGAAAATGAAACAGCCAGACTAGGGTTCAAACCCGAGACCCTCCAAATTCTAGGACACTACCAACTGAGCTACCTGGTTGCTGATGATCAACTCAGTCCAGTTCCGCACATTCCTCCCTCCTTTTTTAAATCTTCGCCTCCGAAGACCACAAGTTCGGATATCCCCTCGCTATAAGTGTAATCCCAGTGCTTAAAACAAGGGTTGGCATGCTCGCCAATTATGTAACAGGAAAGAGAAAATGTAGCAGACAGACCGAGGTTCGAACCGTGGACTCTCCGAACTCTAGACAAACACTCTATACGAAATGAACTACCTGGTCGCCAGTCCATGGCCAGTTCCACTACACTACAGAATGTGAGTATATTGAATAAAGGCTAGGCAACACACCAGTAGGTGAAACTTGAACCTGGACCTACAAACTCTAGACGGCCACCGATTCATTATGAACTAACGCAAAAAAAAATTGCAAACACCGTTTTTCGTCTTTATTTCATGCATTTCATGATCATCTTCTTTCTTTGGATTTTCCTACTTTTACTTTTCAATGGATTGATATGAGATTCAGAATACATGTAGAAAATCATCCTGGGCTGTTTGCCTTTGCTATCCAGGCCTGAGTTAGACTTTGAAGGAGAGGGAGGTGAGGCAGTAGTGTAAAAGTATGTAAAACCAAAGTTCCCGGTTTCGATCCCTACCGGAGGCAGTGAATCGTGCACTCTGTTGCAGTATCGTTGTGAAATTAAAGAAGGATATTTGGGGAGAATATGCTGCCAGCCAAACATAAACCATTTCATTACAAGATATTAGTGATTTAATACAAATATATTTCGTCCTACCGAATGCGACACTTTGTATTTCCCGCGGAAGAACATCTGACGTGACAGACGTCATTCATTTTCATAAATAGCATCGTTGTTTTATATAGTTATTATCAAATATGTTTACTATTAGAATCGAGAACATTTAAAATTATCTAATTGAACAATTCTTTCACACGTAACTTCTGTTAAATCAGACACATAACAAAAGTTACCTATCTCTTATTTCGAAATCCAGCGTCCATCGTCAACATCTGCAGCTGAAATATCTACTCGCATGGATGTACGATCATAAATCCCTCCAATACACTTTTTGTGGAGTTTTTATCCATAAAAAGTAAAGTAAGCTTTTACCAAAATAAGTCGGGAAGCATCGATCACTAGTTTATTTTTGTCGATAAGTTTTGTCCACAATAAATTAGCACTATATTTTCTGATGCGATAGGATAAAGGGGTGCACATTTTGTTCGTTGGGGCTCCACACGGGGACTAATAAAAATGCTATAGGTATAGATTGGATTACCTCCCTTAGTACGATTTTTACCAACAGGGTAACAAAAACAACGTTGTTTTCTAAACGTTTTTTTTTCAACAGACACTATATTATATAGCATTTTGTGGATTCACGAATACCTTGATCTCTTTAAATTTATTAATTTGTTTAATTGGTTAAATAATAATAAATAAACATGTATAACACCTATTTAGATCATGGACTTGGTAAAATGTGTCCATGTCCTTATCAACTTGTTATTTGTTGGTTTGTTTTTATTGATTTGTTAATGTCATGGCCATTATTCAAAATGTAATCCTGGCCATTATATCGAAGCGTTTGCGAGGCCTTGAATTGAAGATATATATATATATATATATATATGTACATACACACACAGCATATATTTTACGGGGTTTTTTTTTATCTAATATCCAACAATTTTATCCAAAGTTTAAATAGTACAATTTATACATTTTAGGCCAACATATTTTAAATAAAATGCAAAATCTAGAGAAACTTCCACGGATGCCTATCTTCTTTTTATATAGGGTTAAAAAAACCTTCATTTACATGATATGCAATAAAAATATGTTTCCAAATAATCCATTTCTTTATTCATGAATAAACATTGCATATACGTATTAAAAATACATTTGTGCATTCACCATCATCACTCTTTATTCCTCATTAACGGGAGTACAAAATGTTTACAAAGAAAATAAAGTTAGTAAGGAATGTGTAATTGTCTTACAACGCAGACAGTAATTCAGTCAGTGGGAAAAACACACAATCCAAAATAACTTCTTCGGCTGTCTGTCGTGATTTCCTCTAAAAAGGGTCTTTAGGAACTCCTCTTCTGGCAATCCCCCCCAAAAAAATCATATGATTGAACTCCGTGATAGTCTATACTCTTTGTCATCAACGTGTCTCGAGGGAGATATGTAGAAGTGCAGTTATAGTAGATAAATCCTTAATAGTACCAAACATGGGTCGCTCACAAAGATCTGCCTCTGTTCAGCTGGTACATACGTCAGCATTTTACACATATACAGTTATAGTAGATAAATCCTTAATAGTATCAAACATGGGTCGCTCACAAAGATCTGCCTCTGTTCAGCTGGTACATACGTCAGCATTTTACATATATACAGTTATAGTAGATAAATCCTTAATAGTATCAAACATGGGTCGCTCACAAAGATCTGCCTCTGTTCAGCTGGTACATACGTCATCATATAACATATATACAGTTATAGTAGATAAATCCTTAATAGAACCAAACATGGGTCTCTCACAAAGATCTGCCTCTGTTCGGCTGGTACATACGTCAGCATTTTACATATATACAGTTATAGTAGATAAATCCTTAATAGTACCAAACATGGGTCGCTCACAAAGATCTGCCTCTGTTCAGCTGGTACATACGTCAGCATTTTACATATATACAGTTATAGTAGATAAATCCTTAATAGAACCAAACATGGGTCTCTCACAAAGATCTGCCTCTGTTCAGCTGGTACATACGTCAGCATTTTACATATATACAGTTATAGTAGATAAATCCTTAATAGCACCAAACATGGGTCTCTCACAAAGATCTGCCTCTGTTCGGCTGGTACATACGTCAGCATTTTACATACAGTCTCATTGAATCGTGAATATTCAATATACGTAGCATATTACATAAGGTTTACAATATGTATCCTGGGTATCTTTAAATCGAGTCAAGTCACCGTCAGTATTCATTCTGTTGGATAATAGCTCATTTTCTTTCATTCCTATTGATCCTTTTAAAATGCATTTTCCGTTCAGCTGACTGGAATTCGGCCCAATGAATATAATTTTGAATATACCCAGTTTGGTTATATTTCCCCCAAATAGCTACCAGATCTTGAATGAGTCTGATTTTCGTATGTTGAATCCCGCAATACTTGTACAGCCTGCGGACTAGTATTTCTTTTGGTAAACAGTTTGCGTTATGTCTAATAAGGCCTTTAAAAAATCAGTTTCATCTTGTCTCTTTCCGGGGTTGTCCGTTAGAGTCCCACTAGACTCTCGCACATATCTGAGCAAGTGGAGAGGTTAAGAATCCATATATACTGATGGCAGAATGACTTTCTATACTAATAAGAGTTAATGGGTTGATATATACACAATCTGTTAGGTCTATATTGTGAAACATATACCGTCCTTTAAAACAAGCTTTCTTAATAGCGGCAGAACACTTCAAATCCGAAGATATTATTATGCCTAGGTGCGTTTACGCAATTTGCAGCTGAATCAGAAAAATGATAAGATGACACAGTATATCCAGTGTTTATTCAGGGTAAAAAATATACATTAATATGTACAAAGATTTAAAGTGTCCAAAGCAGTTGATCCGCTATTCTAAGACTTGTTCCCATGGACGAGATTTGCCGGCCTCGTTGTTCCCATTATTGCGATTTCCGTGACAGATGTCAGAATGTCATCAATGTAAATTGATGAAGACACACGAAAATATCACCCTAGTTCTCAATTTGAGAATTGGACTTAATTAACCCTGTCCCAGATATGCCAGGATTCTTATGACTAATACCGGTCTCAATGACCGACTAGGTTCCATGGAATTTTAGGAAAGTTCCTTACTATTTCCCCCTTAATTCCATGGGCTATCCAACCTGGGACTACGGTATATCTGAAATATATGTTATATTTAACGGGAAACCATTCAATTTTCTTTTTATTGCATTTCATCAACTTAAAAACAAAATTAAAAACATCGAAAAATTAATAGTAAAAAAGTGCGGGAATCAGTAATGACGTCATCTCTTTGTGACGTTACTCCACGTCAACGTGACGGCGCCATTTTGAAAGGAGTGATCAGCGCAATGTTAGCGTTTTCTGCTGTTATCGGAGAATCTGTGCATGAATAGCTAACATCAAGTTAGTATTTAGTCAAAAACTGGTCAGAATATTTAAAAAATACAGCAAAATAACCAATTTATCTATATCCGCTTCGATTGGAAAAATAGGCAAGTTTCAACGAGGTGAATACAAAAGTCCGCTCTGACTGGTCAAAAACGGAAAACTTATATTTTCACTGCAAAATATATTCACTGCTCATCGCTGCAGTAAAAATATAAGTTTTATTAGTTTCATGAATCTCTATATTTCACTAGCCTATCGGGGTGGATATTTTTGTGAGAACGTGAAGCCGCTAATCAGCGGGGCGAGTTAATTCGCCCCGCTAATCAGCGTCTTTTCGCCCCGCCATAACGCTGTTTATCGTTATGGCGCCCCGATAAACAGCGTCTTTTCGCCCCGACAAGACGATAATTATCGTCTTTTCGCCCCGCTGTTTATCGTTATGGCGCCCCGCTAAACATCGTCTTTTCGCCCCGCCATAACGCTGTTTATCGTTATGGCGCCCCGCTAAACATCGTCTTTTCGCCCCGCCATAACGCTGTTTATCGTTATGGCGCCCCGCTAATCATCGTCTTTTCGCCCCGCCATAACGCTGTTTACCGTTATGGCGCCCCGCTAAACATCGTCTTTTCGCCCCGCCATAACGCTGTTTATCGTTATGGCGCCCCGCTAATCATCGTCTTTTCGCCCCGCCATAACGCTGTTTATCGTTATGGCGCCCCGCTAATCATCGTCTTTTCGCCCCGCCATAACGCTGTTTATCGTTATGGCGCCCCGCTAAACATCGTCTTTTCGCCCCGCCATAACGCTGTTTATCGTTATGGCGCCCCGCTAATCATCGTCTTTTCGCCCCGCCATAACGCTGTTTATCGTTATGGCGCCCCGCTAAACATCGTCTTTTCGCCCCCCCATAACGCTGTTTATCGTTATGGCGCCCCGCTAATAATCGTCTTTTCGCCCCGCCATAACGCTGTTTATCGTTATGGCGCCTTCCGGCTAATCATCGTCTTTTCGCCCCGCCATAACGCTGTTTATCGTTATGGCGCCCCGCTAATCATCGTCTTTTCGCCTTCCGGTATGCATGATATGCCCATGCTTGCTGTGGTATATTAAACATGTTACGAGATATGAAGGGAAAGGTACGTATCATAGTTTTGTGTTTTTATAGCATACATCATACATTAAATTGTTTGTTGTTATGGCATACATTTCATTGTGTATGTTTTGTGTAGACTTATTAGTTTATAAATGGTGTAGATAAGATACCAATGGGTGATAAATAGAAGTGAGTCACATCAAATCTCTACAAGAAAACACAGGTACTCAGTAATTAATTTGTCTTCTATTCTTTATTCAAATTGATATATATGCATATCAAAGAGGAACGCATAACCCAATGTTTATCAGAAACGCCCCCATTCAATTTCAAATAAGTAACACCGACAGCACAAGGAAAACATAATTCAAACTTAAAATCGATGAAACAAGGACAATATATTAACAATTTAAATATAGATTTGCAAGGAGACACATGAAAAAAATATCAGGAGAATAGAACCATTTATTTAGGGACCATGGTGGCCAAGTAGTTAAGGTGTCTCGACCAACTTTCCCTCCAACTCTTGGTCATTAATTCGAGAACCATGTAGGACTGTTATAAGGTACATGTCGCAGGCTGGAGATTTTTGGCGGGTACTCCGACTTTCCTACACTTCAAAATCAGGAAACATAATTAAATAACCCTGGCTGTTAACAGGACGTAAAGCAAAATAAAACCAAACCAAGTGAAACCATTGGGTTGTTTGACCCAAGCTAGTCTACAAAAAATACACTGTATATGCATGTCGCGTGTCCTGTCCATGAGCAGGATCATTTAACTTCACAGATTTTTTTTTTTTTTTTTTGATTTATTGCTACTAGTCATGAAATACCATTCCTTTAAATCGTTGCTAGTCATAAAGTATCGAATGGATTTGAAGCAATGCTCGGATAGGAGAAAATATTTTCCATAAATGATGACCCGTAATTTAATGCAAAATGAGTAAAGTGCAAATAAGATTGTGTCATTTGCCTATTTCCCCGTCCTAGATAGAACAAGCAGGGACAGAAGAACACTACCGACAAGCTCTTAGTGATATCTCGGACTGGTGCTGTGACCGCGGGCTTTCCACCTTGCCATACAGAAATATAGCGGACAGGGAAAGGCTTATACAAGCTTTATTGAAGAATGAAACAATATTAAGATATAATCATTATTGTAGATACCAAAAATTAGTATTGTATAACATGAACTCTTCTTTGGTACTTTCTTCCATGGTTTGGAGCTTATTTTGAAATTAGTACAGAAATGCATGGTTAACATTGAAACTATTAATATTGCTTACACCAAATGTATTTATTCTTATATCCATTGTTCCACAGCAACCACGACTACAACGAACATTTTTACACAACGTACATTTTTTGTTATACAGGATTACATTTTTAACTAAGCAAGTTAGTTGAGTCATCTGATATTATCTAATAATATGTTTCACCCACTCATTTGACTGAAAGTCCACATATTAGAACATTTCTTTTTAAATTTCATGTACTTTAAGCCACTGCAAATATCACTCTTGGAAACTTTCGTCAAAGGTAACATTTATCAAAAATGTATCATAAAAATAAGATATACCCATCATAACGAAAACACTTTTTGTTTTCTGTATAGGTCAATCAAAATCGACGCACAAACGTCGTCGTCATTTTTATACCATGTATATGGCATGACAGCATAGATTTTAAGCCGATTCAAATTCTTGTTTCAGTTATAAATAAATAATAATGTACGTATACAGAGATTGACCAATTCCGAAAGGGACTCATCAGAGTCGGGAGGTTGCTTGATGCAGTCATGCTCGCACCGGATGATTTCAAGACTCTTTTCTGTAAACTTGGGAACAAACCACTATCATTTAGAAACCTCAAGCAAAATGAACAAGGTTCAGTTTAGTTTTGAGGGCTCAAACAAACGGATCCTTGATAACCAGGCAATGTACTGTCTTGAAGCATTTCTGGCTGACTGTGAAGGTATTATATTTAAGAACGTGCTACAGGGTTTAGAAATCCATAAATAATATACTCCATCAATAACTTTACAAACTTATAGAAACCGGACTACTAGACAACACGACATTATGAACACGCTAAATAGCGGGCATAGAGTATTATATTGTCGGGGTAAAATCCTCATATTGTCTAGTTGTCGGGTTGCTTACTTGGCATTATGTACTATTGAAAAATGCGTGTCTTCATAACTATATCATATCTGAAAAATTACTGTCGGGATTAATACAATATCATACTGCATTGTAAAATATTTTGTCAATAATGAGCTTTCAAAGAAGTGTTAACTTGCATTATTTCGTATGCATAGTCACCAGCAGTTGAATGTATTCATTGTGTTTATTATAAAGGAGGGGCCACTGGAGTTAGGTTGGAGGACGTACTGGCCTTTTGGACTGGGGCCTCCACTGTACCGCCTTATGATTCCCTAACAAGCTAGAAATAAGCTTCGAAAGTACTCAACAGTTCCCCACCGCATACACATGTGGTCTAGTGTTGTGCATTTGGTGGGGGTACTCGGATCAAGATGTCTTTTACAATGACATGGTGAAAGCTATTCAGTGGTGTTGCGGTTTCCATCTTGCGTAGACTTTGAGATCAAAAGATGATGTTTGTGCAGTAACTTTTCTGAAAAAAATCATGATATTATTAAGCTTACAAAACAAATAGTAATTTTGATTTTAAAATGTGATGGTTCGGTTTGGTTGGCTATTCAACTCGCCATTCGTCCGTGACCGGTGGCTCGTCCGTCCTTCCGTAAACAATTCTTGTTATCAATAATTGTCAACCTTGCAACCTCCGCACGGATTATGATTTGCATGATTATGTTCTTGTGTTTAAAATGTTTGTGTTCCATCGGCATTATAAGAAAGAGCAAATACATGATTGTCATTTAAAATGATATGCCAGTACCTGTTTGATTTTACGGCTTAAAAATCGCTTATACTTTATAGTTTTATGATTTACCAAATTGTGAAATATGAGGGAAGACTACTCCATTCGCCTGTCCGTCCCATTTATAGTGTTCCTTAGTCCTATAGATAATAACACGGATGTAGCATGCGTTATCTTAAATTGCAAATGAATTGTCAGCCATTTGACAATTTTGCAATACATATGAGACATGTTTGAAAAGTGAATTTGTTTGCAAGCTATTTCAATCCTAAATTGTAATATCCTTTTAAATTCTTTTAAAATTATCATATTTTCCCTTTTTTATCAAATTTCATATTATCATATATTAGTCCAATTTTATTGTATGGTCCCTCCCCTATACAGTCTTTGACCAATCTATTGCTTT
Source organism: Pecten maximus (assembly GCF_902652985.1). Lineage (NCBI taxonomy): Eukaryota > Metazoa > Mollusca > Bivalvia > Pectinida > Pectinidae > Pecten > Pecten maximus. Next base: position 6,781,827 of record NC_047027.1, on the reverse strand, counting down.
AAACTCCAAATGTTCATTGCTTTAAATGTTGCAGTACTTGTTTTCATTGCATTAATGATAAGTAATGATTTATGATAGTAACAACCCAACGAGTGAGTATTCATTTCTTAAATGTCACTGGAAAATGGTACGTATTTCATGTGCAATAATCACCAATATAATTCATATATATAAGAACATTTGTTACAAGATAGAACAATCGCAGAAAAAAAAGATAATAAAAATGGTTCAGAAATTATTAACAAATTCTTTTGAGCTTGTCAATGGTTACGATTATCGGAAAAACATACTTTAAATTTGACAATTTACATTAGGTTCAGTCGTTAATACCCTTTTTTGACGATAATGTTATTCATGTAGTACTGTACTCGATTGCATTTTTTTGAAACTTAACATAGCTAAAGTGAATAATTGAAACTGTACAATTGTACAAAAAAGGTTATCTGATAATATTATAAGGAATCTTCCTTTCGAACTACCTATTTTCCAACATATGTGCAAACTATAATAGCTTTCGATCAATCAAAATAGTATAAATTCAGCTATCATTTCGTAACAGACTGAAACTATTTTTTCTTTGTACACTTTTAAATGTAAACGCCGTACTCCATACCCTAAAGTACGTGACGAGAAATAACAATAACAATGAATTAAGGGCAGACTATGAGTGATGGTTACTATGAACAACATGTCCTTTTATTGACTAAACCAATTGTGAAGAAATAAGAACGGCTGTTGAAGCTGAATGTTTGTCGTACACAACCATGGTTCGTGTTTTTCGCATCAATGTAAAACTGCGAAGAACCGAATTTAATTCATCAAATTCTAACAGCTCACTCCATTTTACTTTGAATATGGTACCTCATTACAGAATAAACTCACCTTTCGCACAAATAGTGCGAACGAAATGTTCAATATATAAATGGACATACCACAAACGAACAATGCTTTAACAATCCTACTAGTTGTTAGATATGATGACACCAGGCTTAACTGGTTTTTATCGCAACTCGGACTTTCCTTAGAATTTTATCACCCAAATATTTTCAAAATTGATATTTTATGGTTCCTGAGCATTTATGTTTGTGGTAATAATGACATGTTTTCAATCATTTGCATGATGCCAGGTAGGTTATAATTACTTTGCAACATTTTTATTACTTTTTTTTGCATGTGAAATACGGATGGGATATCAGTGTTTTATAAATACATGTATTTCCAAAAATCAAAATCAATAATTATCAATACATCTGTTAATGCGGAAATATATATCGTAAACAAAATACATCAAGTGGAACTAGATTTTTCCCAGCAAGGTAATGCATGTTGCTTTAATTACCAAAGTTACATTGGATATACAAATGTATACATTACGATATTTTTCTTAAAGAAGTGTAGTTGCATGTAAAATACAAGAAATGTTGGTATACATATGAGTTCAGGCTAACTATAAGAATTTCGAACTGAAATTCACCTTTGCCTTCAAAACCTATTTGTATTTCTCTTCAAATATTTTGATTACTGTAAATATTATCCTTTATACGCTGTCTGTACGTAGATCTGATAGTGAGACAAAAAAAGCACACTCAAATTTTGCTCTACTATGCCATTGTGTAGGCTATCTGTAGATTGTCTTAGTACCAGTAGTGAACTAGTTCTCCGCAGTTCCAGAGCTTCACTATATGTGGATGGCTTTCTAAGCCTCTTCTCACCCATATCCTGTTATAATACAGTGACTACTTCAGAATTAACTTGAACAGAAGTACAGAGTTCTTTCACTCCTTCGATGTCTTCATTACCCACCAGTATCTTGTAATCAACTGTGCCTACAACAATCAAAGCGACAAATAAACATGTACAGTTCATTAAGTTATACATGTTCATCACTTATTTGATTTGTAAAAATTGGTTTCGTCTGGCGCCTCCTATATGTTTGCAATAAGAAACAAGTTGTGTGTTGCAGTTTATTTTACCATATGGCTTGACTGTATTCAATTCTCAATTCTCAACCATGAAGATTCTTTTGGTCTTTGGTGTCCTTCATGAATCTCACAAAACATTATTTTATCTCATAAATGACCTGCTCTGTCATGTCATTATATTATAATTAATATCATAAAGCAAATATGTACAAGGTATTATTTACGTCACAGAATTCTTTGCGATGCGTTGGGGGTAAATCAAACGTAGCAAGGATTTCTCATTAGAACCATCGCGTAATTTTCATTTTGGCGCTTTGTCTACCATCACCACGGCGATTCTTTGAAATATGGCTGTGTCAGTTTGAATGCAAATCAATCACAGGAGGTTAATGGATTTTATATTTGCCGTTTTTTAATGAACATAGACTAGGGGAATGGCTGAACATTAACTACGGATTTAGAAAAAGGAAAACTTTTTTTTTTTATAATTTTTTTTATTTTCCAAAAACACATATATCATTAACAGTCAATAATTTTAATATATCACATGCACACTACTGCCATAATCTTTTAACAATTATCCTAACTACTCGCACTCATCTTCATCCTCATCATATCATCCTCATCCTTATCATCAGCATCACCATCCAATCATTATCATCATCATCAAATCATCATCATCATCATCATCAAATCATCATCAGCATCAAATCATCTTCAATAGTCATCATCCTCATCTGCAATAATCATCCTCGTTCTCACCACCACCATCATCATCAATCCTCATCAAACATCAATCTTCATCATCATCATCATTCAATCACCAGCATCCTCACCATCATCATCATCATCATCATAATCATTCAATCATCATCATCATCATCATCATCATCACCATCATCATCCTACTCATCATCATCATCATCATCATCATCATCATTCAATCACCATCATCCTCACCATCATCATCATCATCAATCAGCATGCATCATCATCATGATGATTCACCCTCAATAAAACTCACAATTTTATCATCTTCAGCAGCAGCAGCAATATTCACATCATAGGCGCAATTCATAATCAATGACATATGTGTAACATAATTTTTTTTTTTTCTTTCTCACACACACTCGCAGTCACAACAATATAGACTTTTGCACTTTCAAATACACATCAACACACACACGCACCCTCATCACACACAAACATACACAAAAGCAAACACTTTTGTACATAATATGTAGAAGAGAGAGAGAGAGAGAGAGAGAGAGAGAGAGAGAGATGTGCCATTTTGTATAATAACAGATTATCGCAGTGTGCTTAATAACATACAAAATAAAAAGACAAAAAAAAAAAAATAGTTAAGTATTGTCAAGAGTTGGGTGTTGTCTGTAAAAGTTTATCCCATTTTTTCCATCTATTATGAAATGTTTCTATATTTCCCTTATCTTTACCAATAAAAACATATTTTTGAATATTGTAATTATCTCTAATAGTAAGTTTCAGTGCTTGTACCGATAGAATTTGCTGTAAACATCTTGTTCTATAGATGTACTGCTTCATAATGAGTAATATAAGATTATCTGTTTTATAATATATATTTTTCTTGTTTCTCATGCCAAAAATGAAAGTTTCTTTATTGAAAGTAAATGGAATCAATAGCGTATCTAGCAAAAATTCAAAGTTATCAAAAAATGACTGTACTTCTTTGCATTCCCATAATAGATGTACAATTGTTTCTGATTCTGTTTTACAGAAGAAGCAGATTGGACTACCAGTCAATCCGATTTTGAATAAATATGAATTAGTGGTTAATATATGTTGGTTTATTCTATATTGGAGCCACTGTAATTTAGAACTTTTAGTAACTTCGAAAGGGATCATAAATATATTCTTCCAAGTTTCATCATCTAATTCAAACATTCTATTCCATTTCTTTTTTCCTGTAGATATATTATTGTTTAAAGAAAGTATGTTATAGAAGTCTTTAGAGCCCTTAATATTTCTAAAAAAAATTTCTAAATGAATGGGTACTAATGGATAAGTAAGATTTTCATTTTCTATATGCTTGTGAGCAGTGTATTTCCTAATAGAGTTTATTATACCATGGTATGTAAGGAAGTTGGTATTGATATTGTATTTATCTTTAAATTCCTGAAAAGTATAAAAAGTATTTAAATTTGGCAATTTAAATAAATCATTGATTATAAAAATCCCCTTCTGATACCATTTCTTATAAAACACCATTTTATTATTTACTGTTAAGTTTTTATTAAACCAGATGGGTGTTTTCATTATTGAAAAATTCCTATTTACTAAAAATGTCTCTTCTTTCTCTTTAAGGCATCCCCAAGATTTGAACACATCTTTCCAAAATTTGTTTTTGCATTTCATTTCACATTTTCTGATGTATCCTGATCCGCAATTAGCTAACATACCTATATCAATACTTCTGCCTAAGATTAGTTGCCATTTACTTGCTTTAGAGTATAACCTTCTAATCCATGATAACTTTAGCGCCTTTATAAAAGAATGTATATCAAGCATTTTCAAACCCCCTTCTGTATAGTCTTTTATGATAATGTCCCTTTTCACCTTGTCTACTTTACTATTCCAAAGAAAGCTATAGAGTTCTGTGTTTAGTCTTTTGATAAATGCTAAATCAGGATCAGGTAGAGCTATAAAAAGGTGGTTAAATTGTGATACCAAAAGAGATTTAATTATATGTATTTTACCAATAGGAGTAAGTATCCTTTTATTCCAATTATTCAAAAGAGATTTAAGTTTAACCAATTTCTTGTCAAAGTTCATTTTAGTCATTTTATGTAAATCTACATGGAAGTCAATACCCAATATGTTGAATTTTTGGTTTCCCCAATGTAGGTTCCATTCTGGGCAAAATTGTTCTTCACTATATTTCATGCTACCTATCCATATTACTTCTGTCTTGCTTTTATTTATTTTTAACCCAGATATATCTGCATATCCTTTTAACTCATCCAATGTCTCTCTTAATGAATTTCTAGATCCATCAAGGATAACTGATGTATCATCTGCATATTGAGATAACAGTAGTGGAGTATCTTCTATATTTATTCCTTTAATATTATCATTATTTCTTATTCTAATTGCTAGGACTTCAGCACATAAAATGAATAAATATGGAGATATAGGATCACCTTGTCGACATCCACGTTTGATATTAAAAAATGAAGATAAATTGCCCCCCTGATTTACAGATGAATTTGAACCATTTTGAAAAATATGAACCCAGTTCTTTATATCATCCCCAAAGTTAAAAAAATCAAGCACTTTATCAATAAAATCCCAACTAACCGAGTCAAAGGCTTTTTCAAAATCTATTGTGAGTAACATTCCAGGAATATCATTCTCTTCGGAATAGTGCATAATATCATATATAACTCTAGTGTTTTCACCTACATACCTACCTGAAATAAAACCAGACTGATCAGTATTGATAAGTTTATCTAACACTTTTCTTATTCTATTTGCAATTGAACCTGAAGCAATTTTATAAATTGTATTCAGAAGTGAAATGGGTCTCCAATTCTTCAAGTATTGTCTTGGCTTATCTCCCTTTGGTAAACATGTTATGATTCCCTGTTTTTGTGTAACAGATAAATTTTTAATATCAAATCCATATTGAATTGATTTTACTACAAAATGACCTAATTGTTTCCAAAAACATTTAAAGAATTCTACTGTAAAGCCATCAGATCCTGGACTTTTATTATTTTTCATATTTTTTAGAGTTTGAGATGCTTCACTTAAAGTAATGTTACCCTCTAAACTGTTTGTTTCTATAAAATTCAATTTTGGTATATTATTTACATTAAGATATTCATTCAAATTTATATTTTGCAATAATTGGAAATTATTGTCTTCTGAATACAATCTTTCATAATATTGCTGCACTTCATTTAAAATTTCCTCTTGATTCCTGATTATTTCTCCACCATCTTTTTCTATGACTGGTATAATTTTTGTAACAAAATTCCTATTTTCTAAATTGAAAAAATACCTGGTAGGTTTTTCACCTTCTTCAACCCATTTTACTTTAGACCTCAAAATGTTCCCTTTAAGTTTATACTTTCTAATTGATTCTAATTCTTTTTGGCAGGCCTCTAATTCTTCTAAATTTACCTTCTCCTGAGCTTCTATTTTTATAATTTTTTCCCAGAGATCTTGCTCTTGATTATTTCTTTGTTTTTTCTTATAAGACGCATATGAAATGGTTTTCCCTCTAATTTCAAATAAAATAGTTTCTAAAAAGAGTTGATCGTTTATTGTAAACTGAATATCTTGGTTTGGAATATCATCTACACTATTCAGATTATAAATAGGCACAACATATTGTGTTTTTACATCTAGAATATGTTTATTAATTAATTTCAAATAATCTAAGTCATGAAGTAAGGAATTGTTGAATTTCCATAGACCTTTGCCTTTCTTGAATTCATTAAATTTTACTGTAATACATGGAATGGAATGATCAGATCTATAGCCTGGGTCAATATTTGCTTTTTGTATACAAGATAAAAGGTTCTCAGAAATTAAAAAATAATCTAATCTTGCTTGTTTTATTGGACTTCTTCTCCTCCATGTGTATCTTTTACTATCTGGGTGGTGTTCTCTATATATGTCAATAAGCCCCATTTCCTCTATTATTTCAATAACTCTTTCTCTGGCTCTAGGGTTGTTAACTTGCCTATAATTATTACAGTCTAAATCAGGATTCAATACTAAATTAAAATCTCCACAGATAATAAATGAATCATTATTGAACTCTGATATAGTATCTACAACCTTATCATAAAAAATAGGTGTATCTAAATTTGGGCCATATATAGTAACAAGGGTAAATCTCTTTTCATCCGTGATAATATCTAGCGCTAAAAAATTGCCATCTGGACTTCTCTTTTCTTTTATAACTTTTGCTTCAAAATTATTATTGAGTAAGATTGCAACCCCCCTTGAATTAGAGTTAAAAGAACTGAAGTAACAGGAGTAGCCCCATTCTGCTCTAATAATACTTTCTAAATCTATAGTAAAATGAGTGTCTTGTATACAATAAATATTAAAGTTCATATCCCTCAAATATGCAAATACATCCTTACGTTTATTTCTATCACCCAACCCTTGACAATTAGCAGTTAAAATTCGGATTCCTTCCATAATAGGTTAAACATGGTGACAGAGTGTCTATTGATATTACTGGCACTGCTTACCTGTCTGATACATATAGTTTCTCGGCACACAAGAAGAAAGGAAATAAAAGTAAAATAAAACATTAGCAGATAAAGAGAGCGACGACAATAAAGTGTCATTCGAAGAATGAAGAACATCGGTAGCGACCACCATTCACGGCTCACACGTGTATAAATGGCACCCACAGCTATACCGGAAGTGAGTTTAAGTAAGGTAGTAAAAGAAAACAACTTTTATGTCATATTCCGGAAATGATACGGGATAGATCCAAGCAGAACGTAATACTGTTAGTTGAATGAAAAATAAATGCGTGCTTTACAAATGAAGTATATACCAGAAAATAATCACTTCTTTTTGAACAGCCATTTGCCTACCGCATAGGAGTAGCATTTATTTTTAACCGGAAGTATATCAATCATATAGGAATGTAAATACATTTACTATAGCAAGTTCTAGACGTACATGTACTTTATTAACATTGATAATTTAAAAGTGAGAATATATAATATAAAAGAGAAAATCAAGATTTAGAAGTCAAATGCATTATAAATAAATCGGGCACTGGAGATACAATATTACTATTTCATATTTACTTTATCAATAGTACATGATAAATATAAATATATACATGTATATAATTGACTTACCTCTAATAGAATACAATTTATATCCCGAAAAAGAATAACACATCACAAGAACATAACACTTTCACTCGAGAAATAATCACATGAATTAGAATAACCAAACAAGTTCATACACTGGTCGAAAAAAGGCATAAAGCCAAAGTCACGATCGACCTCTGTATAGTCTATCATCTATGGACTATAGTTCATTTTCTCGAGTAACTGAAATTTGCGTCATTTTCAAGGTACTGCTTCGTGAGTTTAGTGTCATAAGAAAGTCGTCTTTTCTTTCCGTTTTTTAACACTACGAACAGTTTTCCGTCAATGCTATAGGAATTCTGAACACAGTCCAGTCGGAACGCCTCACTTAGTCTCTGTTGGTTTGTCCTTGTTAGTCCTCGGATACCGTGAATCCTGATCCTCTTAGTATCCTCCGAGCCCTGATGATCTCCTGTTTCTTTCGTCGATGTGTGAATTTCACTATGACAGATCTTTTTCCAGGAAAACTTTACGTGTGTTAATGTAACATTATATTTCCTTGTCACCCGGATTGCATTCACCTTGACTATAAATACAATCTACCAATCATTTAATTGTTAAATAACAACATGGTGACATTAAAAACACTTTGTGCATACCGTCAAAACACGTGTGATGTCGCTTGAATGTCGTTGTAAACAGACACGACTATTTCGTAAAAAGAAACGAAATTGGAAGTGTGTGCCTATAATTTCATTAATACTTACATATGTGAAGTTGATATGAAAGAAATTTTTTATCCAATATTGTTTTCATCAAGAAACTTAATCTACCGCTACATACAATGTATATTGACCTCGACCTCAAAATAATATCGCACATATTCCATACCTATTTACATACTGTACTTCAGATAGAAATGAAAAATAAGCTTTGATGTGAAAAAAATACCCGCATATTGCACCGTGAATGGCAAAGCCAAATCGTTTCAGTTTGTCATAGCCATCGACATGCATAAGGTAATTCGGTCCTTCGGTGCATCTGTCTGCTACGAACACCGTCCGGGTCCAGTTCGCGCTGAAGAGTCAACACATTGCTCCTGAAGTGAAAAAAGCAAGCCAACGCAACATTTATTCAAGTAGTGTTCAATATTAATAATGTTTTTCATCGAATTAAACATCTCTATTATACTAATATCTGATATATTTATACATGTTATTTCATTTGTAATCTCTCTCTCAGCATGATTTAACTACGGTATAATGCAGAATTTCAAGGTCAAGATGGCGACGATATAACACTTGGATAATGGCATTTTGATCTATTTGATCCGTTTCAGTGCCTTTATTTTTTCACATATTTCAAGGTCACTGTGTAGTGTTAAAAATGAAAAATTTCACGCCAAAGTTAGGGATGTTTCAGCTCCTTTAATATTTCACAAACATACTTGATATTTAACATCAATTGCGGTATTGTATAATAACTACCAAATGTATATCTGTACATTGACCTTGGTCTTAATTCAAGTGCACGTGCTTCGAATATAACCAAAAGACATAAAAACTTCATATTGGGATCGATACTGGTAAATAAATTTTTATTCACTTTATTACAATTTATAGACGACGTCAATCGAAATGAAACAAGGATATCCCGTATGAGTATTGACTATAGATTTTTAAATGACGAGTACACTATACCGGATACACATGTCACCTACATACACGTATATCGGATACACATGTCACATACACGTTTACCGGGTACACATGTCACCTACATACATGTACACGTATACCGGGTACACATGTCACCTACATACACGTATAACGGATACACATGTCATCTACATACACGTATACCGGGTACACATGTCACCTACATGTATACCGGGTACACATGTCACATACATACATGTATACCGGGTACACATGTCACCTACATACACGTATAACGGGTACACATGTCACCTACATAAAGTGTATATGTATACCGGGTACACATGTCACCTACATACACGTACACCGGGTACACATGTCACATACATACACGTATACTGGGTACACATGTCACATACACGTATACCGGGTACACATGTCACATACACGTATACCGGGTACACATGTCACATACACGTATACCGGGTACACATGTCACATATACGTATACCGGGTACACATGTCACATACACGTATACCGGGTACACATGTCACATACACGTATACCGGGTACACATGTCACATATACGTATACCGGGTACACATGTCACATACACGTATACCGGGTACACATGTCACATACATGTATATACACGTATACCGGGTACACATGTCACCTACATACACGTATACCGGGTACACATGTCACCTACATACACGTATACCGGGTACACATGTCACATACATACACGTATACCGGGTACACATGTCACCTACATATATGTATAACGGGTACACATGTCACATACATACACGTATACCGGGTACACATGTCACCTACACGTATACTGGGTACACATGTCACCTACACGTATACCGGGTAGTGCGGGTACACATGTCACCTACATATATGTATAACGGGTACACATGTCACATACATACATGTATACCGGGTACACATGTCACCTACACGTATACTGGGTACACATGTCACCTACACGTATACCGGGTACACATGTCACCTACATACACGTATACCGGGTACACATGTCACCTACATATATGTATACCGGGTACACATGTCACATACATACATGTATACCGGGTACACATGTCACCTACATGTATACCTGGTGTACATATCACACACATGTATACTAGACGTGTCACTTTTAGGTAAACCGGGTACACGTGCCACCCACATGTACATTGTATACTGGGTAATGTGTCATATGCACGTATACCGGAGAAAACTTAAAAATGTGAGTAAGTGCAGGAAACGAAGGTAAATGAACAAAAGCGAACATCATTTCGAGAGCATATCTTTGTTCATGTTCAGAATGGAAATGCCGTAAATGATCTCCAAAGTTTGATTTGTTCATTCTGTTTTTAATGCAAATATGATACTTGTTTTACTTTTCATGTCATTGTGTTAACGAATAATGTGGTTGGTTTTGATTTGTTTGTTTGTGGGTTTTTTTGCGAACATAATCTTAGCTTGCAACTACCATTCCATGCCTTGTCAAAAGACGATACGTCATACTTCTATAACCCAAGCGATGATCCACTGCATTGTATGTCTTGCTGTATTGTGCAATGTACAAAGATGACGAAAATCATAATTACAATTAAGATACCAGTTTATTCAATACATTCTTATTTTTTGTTAGTTTCGTACTATTAAACATAGGTTATTTTACCTTATTATGTCATTTAACCTATTTTTTCATCTCTTTTCATATAATATGTAATAATATGTATACCATTGCTGACCCTTTTCATGGATATTTCATACTGCTTTTTGCTGTATCTGTTTAGATTCGGACTGTTGTATGATTGGACGCATGGCAGGACACAAAACAAAGAGTTTGAATCAGTTTGTCATGATTTCTTATATTATTTGTTTCAAATAGTTTCAAATCACAATATCAAACCGTTTCGCAAATTATAACAGGATAATCAAGTCCACATGTATTGGTATTCCAATAAATACAATGTATATAGCTGGCGATCCAGCTTTGTAAATTAAGCAAGTCCAATGATGAAGTTCTGATCACACTTGGTAATCCGTAGTGTACGTGTTGTCCATTTGCTGGTTGGGAATCCAACTGCCGCCCGGGTCTCCGGTTTAAACATATAAAATAGAATTGACCATTGTCTAAATTGACACGTATACGAGTATATAATTAAGATGACTGACACGAAGAGGCGTTATCACAGGTAAATAAAACTGGACATGCAAGTGAACTTTTCCTGACATAACAATAGATGATGTAATCGCCTCGGGAAGGTATTAAGGTAATAAAACATTGATAAGTGGAGAGTTCGAGTGTCATTCCTAATTGTTGAAAGAATTAAACATAAGCTTGGGGACAAGATTAATTATGTTCCATACAATGCATTGAAACAGATATAGGTACAGGTAAACACAGATTGAATAGAATAAAGGAACAAAGACAAAATATCGGAAAGTTCTCTATGATAACTTCCCTCTCGCCCCGGAAGACTCTGTCCCAGAGTCTAAATGAAATGACACATTTCCAAACATAAATAATGTCCGTTTAAATGTCCGTTTAACTTCCGCTGAAAAAGTCCGTGATATGAACAAAATATATATATACATTCTTTTTTTGTATATTGTCCATTGAAACAGCACACACATTTTGTGTGTAACAGTGGATATTTTTTGTTTTCAAGAGACTTAATTTAAATTACCTCTGAGAGTGTAGGAACGCAATATGTCTGAGTTAAATTTAAAGACATTTTTGAATTAGGTACTGTAGGACAAAGAGTTTATTGATAGCCGAAATGGGGTTTGAAGTTTCGACGTCTTTGATTTGGACGGAATTGTTGGTTCTGAGACACAAACTTTCGGTTGTTTTGCGGATTATTGTGAAAATTAACAACCGAACTACATGAATTTGCCTCAAAATTTTGAATCTTACTTTCCAGATTGAAAATAGTTTCTTTGCTGATTGAAACTTCCTTTTTGAGACATAATATTTCATCATGGTTTTCTTTTTCCCTTTTCTCAAGATATTCATTTAACTGTTTCAGTCTATCATTTTCAGCTTGATATAGTTGAAAACATTTTGAAAAACTTTCTTTGAGATCTTCGTTGTGATTTTGAATTTTGCTAATATCTAGCCTCAAGTCTTCATTTTCAGATCGAAGATTTACAATGATGAGGTTAAGCTCTGTGATTTCCAACTTTCTTGGTTTTGTTTCTTGATGACATTTAATTGTTTGTTCTTGAAATGGACTTCTTTTGTTTATTTTAACGAATTCCGTATCCGAAAGTTCCGAAAATGGAAATGAGCAAGCGGTTGATTTTCGGGAGATAAACTCTGACATACGTTTTGCGTCCCTGCTTTGATGAAACGTACTTTTTGACTTTTGAGATTTAAAATTTTGATTGTTTGGTTCTAATGAAGGGCGCTTTGAAAAACATACCCTTGAGAAATGTCCGAATTTGCCACACTTGAAGCATTTGACTGATTTTGCCTTACAAGTTAATTCAACGTGCTCTTGAAAACAATGGAATACCCACTTACCACATTTAAAACATTGAGTTCTGGGCGATGATCCAGAAAATTGTGGCCTGATGGGTGACATCCTGGGTCCCTGGTGCTTTGTAACCGTTGATTGGCAAGCGTCGTCGGGTAGATGCTGTAGTTCACGTGTCCATCCTCGATTGGCCGGTACGACAGGTTTAGTCTTGGGGAATACTCTAGGGTAGTGCTGGCTTGTGGTTTTCATGGTTAACATCTTCAAGTGTTGAATGTGGCGAAGATCTTGGGTTTCCAAGTATCTTGTAGTATTTGAGGTTCCAAGGATCTTGTACGTAACTCGTCTTACACAAATCAATGTGGCAAGTTACTCCGGATTCTCACACCAATTTTCATACTGCTTTTTGCTGTATCTGTTTAGATTCGGACTGTTGTATGATTGGACGCATGGCAGGACACAAAACAAAGAGTTTGAATCAGTTTGTCATGATTTCTTATATTATTTGTTTCAAATAGTTTCAAATCACAATATCAAACCGTTTCGCAAATTATAACAGGATAATCAAGTCCACATGTATTGGTATTCCAATAAATACAATGTATATAGCTGGCGATCCAGCTTTGTAAATTAAGCAAGTCCAATGATGAAGTTCTGATCACACTTGGTAATCCGTAGTGTACGTGTTGTCCATTTGCTGGTTGGGAATCCAACTGCCGCCCGGGTCTCCGGTTTAAACATATAAAATAGAATTGACCATTGTCTAAATTGACACGTATACGAGTATATAATTAAGATGACTGACACGAAGAGGCGTTATCACAGGTAAATAAAACTGGACATGCAAGTGAACTTTTCCTGACATAACAATAGATGATGTAATCGCCTCGGGAAGGTATTAAGGTAATAAAACATTGATAAGTGGAGAGTTCGAGTGTCATTCCTAATTGTTGAAAGAATTAAACATAAGCTTGGGGACAAGATTAATTATGTTCCATACAATGCATTGAAACAGATATAGGTACAGGTAAACACAGATTGAATAGAATAAAGGAACAAAGACAAAATATCGGAAAGTTCTCTATGATAGATATATGTGTGTGTACATAGTTTTAAGTGATGCATATATCCATACTGTGAAGCTTTGTTTGCTTATTTTTTTAAAATAGAAACTCGATCAACAATACATACGACATATGCGAATGGCGGAAAATTGGTTGCTCATCACAAATGGCCGCAATTATTGTTTTTTTCATTAACGAATATGCGACAAATGCGATAACAATTATAAATGCATCTGCGTTTTATACATTCCTGTCAGGGCTTCATTATAAATCATACTGGAATAACTTATCCGAAGTGAGTATATGAGCTGAACAAAATGACACTTTTCACCAGGTATGTATTTTACCAAATAAGGAGGATACACTTACCTGTATAGCTTGAACTACTTCATCCGTTACCGCATGCTGACGACGAAGACCTAGTGATCTGAATATCCGATGTAGTTGTGTCTACAGCTGAAATAACAGCTTATAATTAATATTACATAAATATAAACGTGGCTTTGTAAACTCACTATATATAACATGCAATGCTTTTTCTCGCAAACATGTCTTCTCAACTTTCATTCAAAATACATTAAAGATATAACATCCTCATACAGAGGGAAACAATGATGTGGTAAAAAAACAAATATTTAAAGCGTTGTCCAAATAGTCTGAAAAACAAACATACAAACCTTATAGACACGTGATGTCGGTAGAAAAGAATAAGAATAATCTCGGAGTACGTGTAGCCAGCAAAATGATATTCTCTTATTAGATCCTGTTCTGACAATGTTTAAGGAAAATTATCAGAAATTGTATTTAACAACACGTTACACATTTTTACTGAATATAAATTATGATTTCAAAATGTAAAATTGAAAAAAGCAACTTAACCGTATATTCGAAGATATAGATAACAGCACAAGTGAACATAAGCGGTACAATGTGTACCAAACCATTTTAAAACTCACCTAAAAGGTTATTAAAGCTAAATAAAAAGGATACTAGTGGTATTGTCTCCGTTCAAAAGGCTGGTGTAACTGCTTTGCTCCGCCATCTTCTATGAAAGATTGCTCAGCGCATGACTAGCCGGAAGGCGCCATAACGATAAGTATCGTCTTGTCGGGGCGAAAAGACGATGTTTAGCGGGGCGCCATAACGATAAACAGCGTTATGGCGGGGCGAAAAGACGATGATTAGCGGGGCGCCATAACGGTAAACAGCGTTATGGCGGGGCGAAAAGACGATGTTTAGCGGGGCGCCATAACGATAAACAGCGTTATGGCGGGGCGAAAAGACGATTATTAGCAGGGCGCCATAACGATAAACAGCGTTATGGCGGGGCGAGAAGACGATGATTAGCGGGGCGCCATAACGCTAAACAGCGTTATGGCGGGGCGAAAAGACGATGTTTAGCGGGGCGCCATAACGATAAACAGCGGGGCGAAAAGACGATAATTATCGTCTTGTCGGGGCGAAAAGACGCTGTTTATCGGGGCGCCATAACGATAAACAGCGTTATGGCGGGGCGAAAAGACGCTGATTAGCGGGGCGAATTAACTCGCCCCGCTGATTAGCGGCTTCACGTTTTCGTTATTTCGCGTTGAGTTGTGGCGTCTTTTCGTTATGGCGCGGCGCCATAACGCTAATTATCGGGGGCGAAAAGACGAAGATTATCGTTCTGTCGGGGCGCCAGAACGAAACAACGAAATGGCAGAAATCAGCCACCATACCTTTCCGCAAACCTCATCGCCCCACATATCGCCTCAACTATATATATATAGTGACCGGATGTTTAATGAATTATATTCTTGTGTCAAAGCAGCCCTTCCCTCTGTTTGCTTTATTAGGTAACTCTAGTGAGTACAGTTTAGTCGTTACTAGTCAAACCCCATTCACTCCTTAAAATTTCAATTGTATGTACAAACGGTGACAGCTACTATTGTATGTATTTAACACACACATGTATGATTTAGATACTATTTTAATATAGGAGATGTTCCCAATTTTCAATGGATTCTGAAGATCGATTGACATTCGCTACCGTAGGATTGGGGCCGCGGTGGCCGATTGGTTATGGTGTCCCGACACTTTATCACTAGCCCTCCACCTCTCGGTTGCGAGTTCGAAACATACATGGGGCAGTTGCCAGGTACTGACCGTAGGCCGGTGGTTTTTCTCCGGTACTCCGGCTTTCCTCCACCTCCAAAACCTGGCACGTCCTTAAATGACCCTGGCTGTTAATTGGACGTTAAAGAAAAACAAACCAAACCAATCGCTACCGTACGATCAAAACTATGAAGAAAGGCCAGCTGGAGCCCGAAGAACTGACATGAAGTTAGTAAAATAATTTCTTCTCAAATTTATTTATTTTACAAGATTGTTATGGGATCATGTATTCTGGAATACACACAAGGCTTTCTATCTCTTACACTATAGTCTCCATTATATGAGATTGTGAAGGTGAACGGGTGAGTTATTGCATAAAGATTTTTTTTTGTAGTTATTGAAAGTATCTTTCCCTCTCAACAGTTTCTCAGTTGTATCATCAGAATTGCAATATTAGAATTTTGACTACTTTGACCTTCCACACCGACAGACATAACAACACTGTAAGGTCAGTATAATAATATATAAATTCTACGTTTCAGAGAAATCCGTCTAAAATATAGGAGGGAATCTCCAGACAAAAATCAAAAACCGAAATAAACAAAGTTCAATTACTTTGGCAAAACCAGTTGAATTTTAATTCTTTTCAGAGAGACACGGCTTCATATCAGGATCATAATGTCTTCCAACTTTCAAAGAGATCTGTAAAGATTGCCGGACAATACCAAATACTGAAAAAAAGGACAATCACTTTTGCAAAAAATATTTGAATCAAAATTCTTTTCAAGCAAACACAACTTCATAAAAAAAACCTGCCAAGTTTCAAAGAAATCGGTCGAAAAATGTAGCAGGACATTTCCGGATAAAATGAATTCTTAAATTAACAAAGGGCAATGACTTTTGTAAACATTGCCGAATCGGAATTCTTTTCAAAGAAACACAACTCCATATAACGACCATAAAGTATAGCAAGTTTGAGAGAGACCGGTCGAAAAATACAGGAGACGGACGAAACGCCATACCATAATACAATATGATTAAAATCAGCTGTTACATGGCGTATGTGCTACGTCAGGCGTAGTGCATAGTAAACGTAGCCATGTTACTGTACCATAATACTGCCGACACATTCGATGGGTGTATAAAACGTTAATTACATGTTTTTGAACAGTAACATTATTTAGATTAATTAGAAACATAACTTCAGGTCAAGGTAAACTTCGAGAACTGCATTCCATTATTAGTGTCTACCACCTGAGATCTCGATCCTACAGCTGTTCGTCTGGACTCTAAGTGCATGAAGTTCCTAAAGTTCCAATATCTGAGAGGCAACTGCAGATCCTCAAAATAAGTCGAAAGAAGTATCAAAATCTATCCATAGGAAGGAACAACATTCTCGATTCTGGAAGGTGCCGTCTTTAGTCGCCTCATTAAAGGTTATATATTGTAAATGCAGGAGAAAAAACATTCGTCTCTAACATGTTGGGTTGACTTTAGCTCCAGTATCACATGGTACAGTAAAACTGGGCATGTCAAATAAATACGTAAAAAAAGTTACACACGTAACACAACGCTTTGCTATTTTACAAAAACTTGCATCATTTTGTTAAAATGTAGCGTTCTACTCGGAAACACGAGACGCTGTCTATATAAGTCCGGGCTGGAAGCCGACTACGGCAGGGAGAACTCAAACACAACTTTAAAGTTCACACGATTTTATTAACATAGCTCTATGACGTCAGAATACCAACAAATTGTCATCTGGAACACCACTCTCTCGGCATCTACTATAATATCTCACATTATTTCCATAAGTATATCTCCAATGGTTAAGTGTGAGAAAATGCACAAAGGGAATAAAGAGGCGTGAAGTAAATCCCCTAGTTAAATCGTTCTCTTGTTCTTTTCACTTTCACCCTACACGTACCGCTATCATACTGCACTCTCATTGGCTAGCATCCGCTCCTCCGACCTACATTTTGGCTCCTCACTAACTGAACGGTTAATATCGGCTCCTCCCAACTACGATAGTTACAACTGACTCCCCAATCTCTCTGATTGGCTACACACTAGTTATATGTAGGATCTGTTAATACATTGTATATGATTCACGCAGCACTCAAATACACAGCTCCCATATACTAAATCTGTAAACGATTCCTTATATGGAATAACACGAAGTCTGCTACTATAATAAACAATGACACATATGAACTCTAATATTTCTATTAAATTGAGAATAATGTAAAAGTGAAATATATTTCCACGCTACAAAAATAGTAAAGAAAGTTAAGAAACTAATTATGAAGTTATAACATACGTACATTTTACATAAGAATGTCTTCAAAGATACACGCGCTATCCCTTAGGACGAAGTAGAATGTCATGATCGCACGTTAATGTTGTTGGTAGATTTCATTGGCAACATTTAAACATGCTTTTTACGATAACTTTGTACTTTTGACTGCGCATGACATAGATTACTGAATTTATTATTGAATTCATCAATTCCAGGTATTTCCCAATCCCAGTATTCAAGTCAAACATCAGAAATACTCCAGTAGACGACGAATTATTTTGTAAGAATATCGGGACAAATATTTTCCCGGGCAGATTGAGGAGGACAAAAATGGCAGCTATGGATACCAGCGTGACTGTTATTTTTTTCTGTGCAGCTGACATTCCAGTGGACGGAGGTGTGAGGCGCTGTGATCTGTTGGGTGACATTCCAGTGGACGGAGGAGTGAGGCGCTGTGACCTGTTGGGTGACATTCCAGTGGACGGAGGTGTGAGGCGCTGTGATCTGTTGGGTGACATTCCAGTGGACGGAGGAGTGAGGCGCTGTGACCTGTTGGGTGACATTCCAGTGGACGGAGGTGTGAGGCGCTGTGACCTGTTGGGTGACATTCCAGTGGACGGAGGTGTGAGGCGCTGTGATCTGTTGGGTGACATTCCAGTGGACGGAGGTGTGAGGCGCTGTGACCTGTTGGGTGACATTCCAGTGGACGGAGGTGTGAGGCGCTGTGATCTGTTGGGTGACATTCCAGTGGACGGAGGTGTGAGGCGCTGTGATCTGTTGGGTGACATTCCAGTGGACGGAGGTGTGAGGCGCTGTGATCTGTTGGGTGACATTCCAGTGGACGGAGGAGTGAGGCGCTGTGACCTGTTGGGTGACATTCCAGTGGACGGAGGTGTGAGGCGCTGTGACCTGTTGGGTGACATTCCAGTGGACGGAGGTGTGAGGCGCTGTGACCTGTTGGGTGACATTCCAGTGGACGGAGGTGTGAGGCGCTGTGATCTGTTGGGTGACATTCCAGTGGACGGAGGAGTGAGGCGCTGTGATCTGTTGGGTGACATTCCAGTGGACGGAGGTGTGAGGCGCTGTGACCTGTTGGGTGACATTCCAGTGGACGGAGGTGTGAGGCGCTGTGACCTGTTGGGTGACATTCCAGTGGACGGAGGAGTGAGGCGCTGTGATCTGTTGGGTGACATTCCAGTGGACGGAGGTGTGAGGCGCTGTGACCTGTTGGGTGACATTCCAGTGGACGGAGGTGTGAGGCGCTGTGATCTGTTGGGTGACATTCCAGTGGACGGAGGTGTGAGGCGCTGTGACCTGTTGGGTGACATTCCAGTGGACGGAGGTGTGAGGCGCTGTGACCTGTTGGGTGACATTCCAGTGGACGGGGGTGTGAGGCGCTGTGATCTGTTGGGTGACATTCCAGTGGACGGAGGTGTGAGGCGCTGTGATCTGTTGGGTGACATTCCAGTGGAAGGAGGTGTGAGGCGCTGTGACCTGTTGGGTGACATTCCAGTGGACGGAGGAGTGAGGCGCTGTGACCTGTTGGGTGACATTCCAGTGGACGGAGGAGTGAGGCGCTGTGATCTGTTGGGTGACATTCCAGTGGACGGAGGTGTGAGGCGCTGTGACCTGTTGGGTGACATTCCAGTGGACGGAGGTGTGAGGCGCTGTGATCTGTTGGGTGACATTCCAGTGGACGGAGGAGTGAGGCGCTGTGACCTGTTGGGTGACATTCCAGTGGACGGAGGAGTGAGGCGCTGTGATCTGTTGGGTGAGTATCTAGTCTCCGGATTGGTTTTCTGAATGGTGATACTTTCTTTGTCGTTTCCCGAAACATCTGTAGATATGGTCGGAGTCGTACGGGAGTTATCACTAGCGGAAGGTAGGATGCAGACTTGGGTTGTCCTGGCCACAGGGTTAATTAATATGTATGAATTGACGATGTGGTCAATTGACCAATCCTGACCTTTAACCCGAAATATGGGCGTATCTAAACCCCTATCTCGTCATTTCCAAATATAGCCCTAGGCACTGACCACTGGTCCCACGGACCGTGTGCTACATAATAACGACTGCCTTTCAGGTTCTACCGTTTGGTTATATTTTACCTTGATATAGAATGAAGGGTGTAAACCTAAAACGGGTTAATTAACAACTAATCTAAGGGAAGCAACTCGCATAGATTTGGCTGACTATAGCGTATAGCTTTAACTACTCTAGGTAACTTTGAACACATAACATATAAAACTTGTCTATTTCCTAGTTCACTACACAACCCCCTTCTTTCGAAGAGTTTGTGTCCCCACAAACGTCATATAATAGTTTTTATAACAAAAACAATCTATCTATTCTATGTAACACAACACTAGGGTACGACAATATTGAAATCCTTTATTATACTTCGCGTTGTTACATGATATACATTGGTATTCTAAGTAGTACTTTCCATTCTCTTGCCGTCTTGACCGCCCCGGAAAGCCCAGCTTGCTTCCCCGCTGGTTCTCCCTCTCTCTCCCTGAAGTCTCTCTCTTTTCTCCCGACCCCCGTGTCCCGACTATCTATCCTTCCCAAGTATCTTTTACAATCTATCCAATATCAACTATTCATGAGATGGTACCGCCCATTGTACATATAATTAAATGGCACGTGCGCGCATGGCAACATGTGCATTCTACTTCCCCCTAACCTTTCTTTTGATTCTTCAATATAAATCTTATTGTTGTACTTATCAATATTGCCGGACAGCGATCTGCTAGCTTCAGTTCAGCCACCCCCTTGTAATCCATCACTAGTCGTGATGCTGTCTGCCTCGCCCATTGTTATCAGCCGATGCATCCAACATGATGATCGCAGGTGTTGTTTACTTGAGTCCAGCATTGTTTGACTTTTGACCTATGTTCTGCTGTCTCTGATAGCTACTATTTTATATTCTGTTTTAACTATTGTTTAACCCCATTTTAAGCCCATTTTGTTACATACTAGTTCACGACGATAACTAATTACACAGTCTGCGACAATATCGAAGTTTTCCAAACAGTTCACAATATCAAGGGTGGTGATCCAGATAGTCACGAGATATATATAACAGTTGTTATAATTAACACGGTTCATCGGATCCAGTAATGTCAATCAGCTCTCACTGTCAAATATTTAATGATCCACACAGTCACGAGATAGTAAGGAACAGTTCCACTAATCCAGACAGTCCATTGTATTACGTATAACTATACACCATCAAATCCTCCGCCTGCCGGTAATATTTCCAGTTGATACCTCAATGTCCGTCCACAATGTCTGTTGTCCCCAGCTCACAATACCAATGATCCATTCGTCATAATAAAACCACTTATTATTTACACAATACGTAGTAATTGTTCACTATTCACAGTTCACAGTTTATTATATTAATTAATCCACATCCGCTGTTCAAGTGTTCGGCGCCTTTAGTCGATGCACCGTTGTCATGATTAGTTCATAACCATGTTTATATAATCCACATCATATAGCTAATGTTACAACCACGTACATTTTTGTTGTACACCTGTTGTGTTATGATGTATAACAGAAGTCACTGTAGTCAATGACGGTCGTATTCACAGCGATTATTGGGAGCATATATAATGTTTCCCTCAACTTCACAGTTACAATCCTTGCCGGATACTTTATCCAGAATATAGGTGGCACGGATACTGTCCAACACTTTAAAGTAGTGCATAGGTCAATGCACTTTCTATTTACAATACAACACATCACGTACACAATACTGGCTATATAATTAAGCTGTCCGTGCTCGTATAGCCTCATACCGGCCAATTAAAGCCGTGTGGTATTCCTTGACATCCACAGTTCACTTGTTTCTCCGGATCCATAAAATCGTAAGGGACCAGGCGTGTCCCTTACCGGTGACTATGAGGACGGTACTTCAACCTGTCCTGTAGCGTTACGTGCGCTTCCCGTGTTCACCGGCATCGTCTCAAACTCTCTTTCGGGTGAATTAGTGACCTTGGGATCTGACCTATTGCTCAATAATGCCTATATCTTATCTCTTAATCCACTTTTCCAAGTAAATATGGCACATACACCAATTATTACGATAACTGAAAGCCCAATACATACAAAGACCCACACTGACCATTGCTTACCCGTAGGTATTGCACGCAAGCCTTTAATCTCGCTTATAAGATGGCTCATTGGGATTCGTTCTATTTCTTTTAATCTTTTAGGTATTTCAATGGCTTTATACCATGGCAAAGCCCTTTTAAATGGTTCCCATAGTTTAGTATTTAGAAAGGAATCATTGTAGGACAGCTTGGTGGATTCTGTAAGATTATATTTGCTTTCTTGGAAGTAATACGGTGGTAATATTAGATAATCACTCGATGCAGAACACACCATCTTTAACTCGACGATGCCCATCGGTGGTTTGACTATTATCTTATTATTCCCAGCATTGGTAGGCGGACAGACTACAGCAAACTGTAACTCCCTGTCCGTTACTACAATCCACTTCCCATCAACAATATTTATAGCTCGGGGTAAGACCGATTCGGGAATTACAACTGTTTCGCAATATTTCTTGACATTTTTCTTATGATCCAAGAACAGGGCCACAACACATAATTTATTTATGTTCACCGGGTACATCGCGCTCTTAACTGTACAGAAGTTAAACTGTGAGTTACCGCATTGGCTCTTTTCATCCGCGTTTAACAATAAAAATCGAGTACGGTCTATATTAACGGCTAAAGTAGGTGCCTCAAGACTGTAATGAGCAACCATGGTTCCCTACCCCGTAAGCTCACGTTGGTTAGCCCCCACCATTGGTGAAGGAATATTATGAATTTCATAAACGTCATATCGACCATCCGCATCGAGCAATGGGACGTTAACAATAACAACTATTTTACGTTCATCAAGTATGGTAGTACACGTTAGAGACTTATAGAAATTCCACAATTCTTCCCGAAAATCGTAGGGCAACTTGAAGTGGGATGGTAAATGCGCGTCAATTTGGCGCAACAAGGATTTTAGCTGTTTTGGAGGAATGGCACTTGGTGACAAATGTCCAAGTGACACCATATTCAATTGTAACTTCAAATTTTCAAGATAAAGCATTCCAGCATCACACAGCTGTTTAAGCTCAGCCCAGACGGATTTCAATTGTAAGTACACCTGTACAAATTGTTCAAATTCAAGATACTGTTTCTCTAAGGTGGCCTTGACATTTACTATTTTGGCGTCCAGTTCAAGGACGTTTACTGATAATTGCGTGATTGCTTGCCTATTTTCAGATACCTGGACTCTTGTGACATTTATAATTGATAGGCTTTCGGAAACAACGTGTGCAATATCCCTTTGATTTTTTGCCAGTGTACTTATACCCTGTGTGATGGCGTCAAGGTCATCTTCGGTTACAGTACCGAACAAAAAGCTCAGCGCTTTTCCTACTATCGGAAGTACACTACGCGTATGCCTGGTATTCATGGTTTTATAAGTAACAAAACCATCTTTTACAGAACGATGAACTCCGTTAAGATATTCTAGCTCGTGTTTGAGAGCCGTTATAGTTTCGCGGTACTCGTCTTTAGTGTGAGATGCAAATTGCTTTAGTACACGATCGTTTATCTGCATTGCACCTGCTATATCATGATTGAGTTTTACGATAAAATTGTCAAATGCTTCGAAGTCGATTACCGCCGTTACGAGCCAACGGGACCTAGTGAACGATAATTCATTTATTTGATTAAAGATAACATTTTCCCGTATGACCAATGAGGTTTTTACTTGTATCGCACAATGGATAACTAAACCTACGGCAATTGTCAATGTATGTATTAGCGCCATTTTGTTGTTGTTGTTGAGGAGACAGACCACAGATCCCAATTCACATTTATTCACTATCACCAATATCTGTAATAACAAACAGAATTTTTGTTTTATTTACAAGCATCATTTGATGACTTACTGAAACCTTATATTAGTTTACCTAATACACTCAGCAAGGATTCTGCCATTGCTATTCCGCGTTTACCCTTTTTTGTTTTATCTGGGAAATTCGAGTCTAATGTTAAACCGAGTTGATTGATAGACATATACTCATCGTCCTGTAAAGTGTCATTTGCGACGTCACTGTCGAGTACCATTTCTTCCGGCGAGTCGGGCTCAGAGGTGTCAGAACGGTCGGTCAGTGTACATTGTCCGTTTGTTCGCTGTGTTTGTCTTTGTTTCCACCGTTTTGTCAATTCCATCAATGGAATGTCATCCTCCTCCCCCGAGGAAGACCTTTCTCTGCGGAAACGTCGCGCTATATTGGCCAGTGGGATATTAGAGTCTGAACTCTCTGAATCAGCGTCATCACTATTGGTTGGAGGGACGACCAATTTGGCCCTTCGTGTCGGACGACCTGTAGGCATGATCGGTATCTCCCATTCGTCAATTTTTGCAAGTCGGAGATGTTCGGCGTGTGCTTTAGTGACTGTCCCATTCAGTTGATTCTTAACCATAAAACTTACGGGCGAAGTTTGAGAAATAACTCTATAATATGGTGTCCATTTGTTTCCTAGCTTATTTTTTCGTAAATGATTCCGATAATAAACAGGGTCCCCAACTTTGAATTCTATGGGCTTAGTATTTTTGTTGGCATACAGTTCCTGTCGCTTTTTGGCCTTTTTGAGGTTTTTATGAACCAATGTAAAAGATTTGTGTTGTTGTTCTAGCGCAATTTGATGGGGTTCCTCCCCTACATACCTTCTTCGAGGTTTTAATAAGTTGTCGACAGGTAACACCACGTCACGATTGTATAACAGAAAAAAATGGAGAAAATTTAGAAGATTCGCTGATATTGAATCGGACTGCCGCTAGAGTTTGGTTTAAATACACATCCCATGCGGTCATGTCATTGTCAAGCTTTTTCGACAAAATGTCATGTAGGGTACGATGGAACCGTTCAACCTTAGCATTAATTTATGGATGATAAAATGCCGTTGTTACATGACTTATATTAAGTGCTGCCAATGTTTCCCTCATAACCCTATTCTCGTTCTCAGTGCCATTATCTGTGACTATCTGCAAGGGCGCCCCATAACGCGGAAATATTTCTTCAATTAGGATATGAGCAATAGTCTCTGCACTTTTGTCAGGGACTGCAAAAGCTTCAGGCCAACCACTGTACCAGTCTACAAAGCTAACAATGTATTTATTGCCTGATAGCGACCTGGGATAGGGACCGGACAGATCTAACCCTATTTTCGCAAAAGGGAACGGAGGTATATCCGTTTCTTGTACAGGTGGCTTTTGTTTCTGAAGACTACGTTTCTGACAAGGAACACATTCAGATATATATTGATAGAGTTGTTTGTATAAATTTGGCCAGAAATATTTCTGTTTGATTGCCTCAAATGTTTTATCAATACCCATGTGTCCATTTTCGTCATGGTACTGTGTCACTACCTCAGATCGAAGGTGATCAGGGACGTATAATCTGAGTGTAGCCTCGGTGTCTGGGTTCGTTATGTAATACAACACGCCCTCAACTAACATGTATTTCTTTTTTAGCTCCCCCTTGTCCTTGTTCCCTAGTAATTTCGATACTATTTCCACAATGTTCTCGTCCTTTGATTGTTCATATTTTATGTTAAGGTCTGACCATGTCGGTCGATTCTTGTCCAAGTCGGCATCTTGTGCTATCCTACAACTAGCAAAGTCCTTGGGATTGAATTGGTTAGAGTTAAGTACAGCTATTTCAAAAGTTTTGTCCGTAATGTCCGGACTCTCGTCTGCTCTGTCTGTCTTGTCGCTTTGCCCCGGGGACCTAGATAACAGATCGGCACACGTGTTCTCTGTCCCTGGGATATACTCTACCGTACAATTATATCCCGCTATTCCTAAAGCCCACAGTTGGATTTTGCGGTTTTGCAAGGGGGACTCTAATATGTACTTAAGGGGTTTGTGGTCCGTACGAATGACAAATTCCGCACTGTGTAAGTAATGAACTAGTTTTTGCAGGGAGTAATGAATGGCAAATGCCTCTTTTTCGATTGTGGACCATCGACTCTGGGTTTCACTTAACTTATGTGACAGGAAATAAATAGGTTTTTCATTCCTAGTGTTTGGCATAAGTGGGTCCCCTTTCACTGCTGGTTGCGTAAGACAAGCTCCAATACATTTATCACTAGCATCAGTGTACAAAACATAGGGACGGTTAATATCAGGGTAGGCCAAACACGGTACTGCTGTAAGACTATCCTTTAAGTACTCAAAGGCTTTTTGACACTCCTGGGTCTATTTAAACTTAGCATACTTTCTTGTCAAGGAAATGAGTGGCTCAGCAATGTGAGAAAAATTCGGAATAAATCTGCGATAGTAGCTAGCACACCCTATGAAACCCCTTACTTCACGTACACTTGCTGGTGCAACCATTCCCCTTATCGCTGCAACTTTTTGCATGTCTGGCTTAACCCCATCTTTATTGATCGTAAACCCCAGATATTTGGTTTCGGTTTGGGCAAAGAAACATTTTTTTAATTTTAAGCTAAGATTGTGCTGTCTGAGCCTATCAAGGACAGTACTAATATGTTTAAGGTGGTCCTCTAAAGTGGATGAGAAAATCAAAATATCATCCAGATAAGCAATTGCCATTTTGTCCAAGCCCTGAAGTACTATTGCCATTAGTTCCGAGAACACTGCAGGAGCATTACTCAGGCCAAATGGCATAACATTGAATTCGAACAACCCTTTATGACAAACGAACGCTGTTTTTTCTTTGTCTTTTTCGTCCATAAGCACCTGCCAATAGCCTGATTTTAGGTCTAGAGTTGTAAAATATTTCGCTTGACCGAGCAAGGCAAGAATATCATCTATTAGCGGCAATGCATATGAAAAGGGCTTAGTGATTTGGTTAAGATGCCTAAAGTCAACACAAAAACGTTTGGTACCATCCTTTTTATCCACTATTACAATAGGAAATGACCAAGGTGATTTCGACCTTCTAATGATGTTAGCGTTTAACATATCATCCACAGCCTTGTCAACTACTTCCCGTTTCCGTAATAGAGTCCGGTATGGTTTCAGTTTAATTGGTCCTTTGTCTCCCGTGTCTATTTTCATAGTGACGGTGTCAGTATGACTCAAGTCCTTGTCGTCGTCTACGAACAGGTCTTTATTTTTGCCGATCAACTCCGTGACAACGCCCTTATGTTCAGATGGCACTTTAATTTCTCCCAAACTATCCTTATCTCTAGTATCTAGGTTTGATTTTGATACATGGCTATGATCCTTACCTCTAGTATCTAGGTTTGATTTTGATACATGGCTATAAGTCTCAACTAAGTTTTCTTGACTTATAGATTCCGCTCTCCCAATTACACATCCCCGTCTTAATTTATAGCATTTGTTAGTATTGTTGACCACCATAACGGGAATTTTACCTCGTTTAGACATTTTTGTAATAGCATTACCGACCATGAGACCCGGTTCCGTGCTGATATAATCTGAATCCACAGGTCTAACCTGCAGTGTTTCTGCAGTTCTACGACTGGCAGGTCCCATCTTGCCAAGACGCAGAGTAGCTGTTTGCGGTTTAAGGACAACATTTTGCCCTAGGCGTACTAGTGATGCGATGTGAATGTCTTCTTCTAAGGGGATGTATTGGTCCCCCAATTTGAGATACCCCAAATCGAAGTATAACCTCACACCGTTTTTTATTAACCAGTCACGGCCCAAGATAAAATTCCTATTCATGTCTGTGACAATATGGAACAACTGTGTTACCGTAGTATTTCCCAACTTAAATGTTATGTCAGCACACCCCTCAAGTGGTAAGGGTTGTCCATTTACAGATTGTAACTGGATTGTTGGTTTCTTAATAATTGGAGCTGGTTGTAAATGCTTCAAAACCCGTTTGTGTATCAAAGAGACCTCTGCCCCAGAGTCAACCAAAGACCTATATCTTTGTTTCCCTATTTTAAAAACACAAGAACTTGGATTCCCTGCTAAGTGTATTTTGCAAACTTTGCTCCCCCAGCGGTTTCTTTCAAAGGAGAGCTACCTAGTTTTTTCTCTGTCCATTCCTGGGGCAGTCCCGCTGAAAATGTCCCCTATTCCCACAGGTCCAACATTCCTGGCGGCCTGTGTTCGACCACCTCCTTTCCCTTCCTTGTCGGCACTCCCTCGCCAAATGCCCTGACTTCCCACAATTGAAGCATGTTCTAGCCCCTCTTGTGTGGTCTACCTCCATAGCAACTACCGGCCGGCTAATGTCCATGGGCTCTACCCTCCTATTACCAGTTCTACCTGGTGTATTTAATCTCAACTCAAACCTTTTTCTTAAATTCTGCTCGGCCATGGCAACATTTACAACCGCCCCAAAGGTTTGTGGGTTGTCCCTCATGACCTTTAGCTTGAGGTGGTCGTGATCCAACCCATCAACAAAGAATCCGATTAACTGTCGCTCGACAGCTGGATTCCCTACCTGCATGTTTATATAGGCCTCAGCGGCCAGAGCAAGAAGGCGCTCTGCAAAAACCTGGACACTTTCGTCCGGTTTTTGTTTGACCTTACGTAGCAGCATAAATGCATGCTGCGAGTCACTGATCTCCGCGAACCTGGCTGTCAGCTCCCCCTTGAGTTCAGCCCATGTCCCCCCTGGGTTCTCTTCTAAGAACCGTTTAATAAAGTCCCCAACTGGACCTTTGCTTGATTGGTATGCAACCAATCGTATCCTATCATAATTTATACCAGTGAGTGTCGCGTATTTATCTATAGACCTAATCCAGTCTTTGAATTTTTTTGGATCGCCCTCATAACTTGAAACCGAACTAGCTATCCCCTGTGTATTGATTGCCGATGTTAGTCCGACCAATTGGGCTGTCAGATTCTCAACCAGAACTCCTACATTTTGTTCTGCCATTTTTTTTTTTTTTTTTTTTTTATTAATATCCCCCAATTAAATTTGAATTTTTGGTTGATCTAGATCCCCCCAATTAACTCACCTTCTGAGAGCGAGAGACATAATCCGAACACTTGCAGAATATTTCGCATCCTGTTGATCACCGTCTGTCCATCTTTTCACGTTTCCGTTTTTAACTTTCCACGTCGTCACCCGTTCGAATCCTGGTCACGGCACCAAAATCTGTACCCATGTGTAACACAACACTAGGGTACGACAATATTGAAATCCTTTATTTTACTTCGTGTTGTTACATGATATACATTGGTATTCTAAGTAGTACTTTCCATTCTCTTGCCGTCTTGACCGCCCCGGAAAGCCCAGCTTGCTTCCCCGCTGGTTCTCCCTCTCTCTCCCTGAAGTCTCTCTCTCTCAAGTCTCTCTCTAATCTCCCGACCCCCGTGTCCCGACTATATATCCTTCCCAAGTATCTTTAACAATATATCCAATGTCAACTATTCATGAGATGGTACCGCCCATTGTACATATAATTAAATGGCACGTGCGCGTATGACAACATGTGCATTCTACTTCCCCCTAACCTTTCTTTTGATTCTTCAATATAAATCTTATTGTTGTACTTATCAATATTGCGGGACATCGATCTGCTAGCTTCAGTTCAGCCACCCCCTGGTAATCCATCACTAGTCGTGATGCTGTCTGCCTCGCCCATTGTTATCAGCCGATGCTTCCAACATCATGATGGCAGGTGTTGTTTACTTGAGTCCAGCATTGTTTGACTTTTGACCTATGTTCTGCTGTCTCTGATAGCTACTATTTTATATTCTGTTTTAACTATTGTTTAACCCCATTTTAAGCCCATTTTGTTACATCTAACATGAAAACATAAAACATATTAAAATACAATTTTGCGTTTGCATTAACAAAACTTTTATTACGAAATGTACGACTCTAAACTTCAATGTCAAATATTATTTCCTGACATTCTACACTATTTTAAAACGTTTTGGAACTAAAACATTAAACGCACCAAATATTACGTACTTCTTTGCGTAATAAAAATAATGTTTACAAGCCTATAGCTAACATCGATCGCTTACGAGCTCCTGGCGGCTATATATCCGCAAAGTTCAAACAAACATCGTAAAATTAATGTCTACCAAAATATTAACATACATTTTACTAGTTTACCGTAATGTTTTCAAAAATGTACCTAGTCTACAAAAACATACAACAACTCGTACTCTTCGTACATCTCTATCACACGTTATACCCCTTGCACACATAAAACGTCATCAGACTGCATATAAATTCTCGATTTTACATCGATATCCTACCTATTTGGCTACACGGACACAATCGAATATAATTTTTAAAGTATATTTCTGATATGAAATAACAAATATATGTATGGTTTAGTTGTAACGTCCAAACCCCAAAGTATACGTATATATACGTATCAACTAATACGATATACTACAATATTGAGATAAAATCCACCCATAACCCTTAATTTGAGTTACATCTAAGATAGAAATCTAACATTGGAGGCAATACTCACAACTATAATATTAATGAACATGCTTTTCGTACATTACCTTTGACACAGTGAAATAAATTCCAAAAATTCACATGTATAAATGTGATCCACGGAAACAATAACTAATAATCACAGTTAGTGTGTTTGTCCTAAATAATATATCCATCGGAAATTACTTTAAGTCACTTTTTGAGATCACAAAGTTCAGTTATATAATGTCACTGTAAAGTATCCACGCACGTAATAATCCTGTGGTAATTCTGCATAATTCAGTCCATTTAAAAGTTACTAATCCAAAAGTAACCAATTTCCGTATTTCACTAAATGTTCTAATCCAAGTCGAAAGTTTGAATTAATATCACAGTTCAAACATCAGATCAAAGTATCAACGTTTAAATCCCTTGATAATTTTGCACAGTTCCTATTAAAAAGTTAATAATCCTTTAAAAGTCCTGAATGTTCGCGATTCACAAAACTTTATTCTTTCTCTGGTAATGATCCAAAACCAGAGTTCAACGAACATCACTTTTTGAATTAGATAAGTTCAGTCACTTCAAAAAGTTGAAATCTTTACCGATTCAAAACAAAATCCATTCTTCACCCCCCCCAGGGGTCTGCGTCCATATAGGGCAATAATTATGTCGATGATAACTACGTAATCCAATCTTCATCCCCACTGGGCATGCGTCCATAAAGGGCAATAGTCGATGATCTTCGTAAGTCCTTTGAAGTTTAAAACTGAGGTCTCTAAGTTTCGATGGCTCGCCCAGTTAGCGTTGTCCTGACAACGAGGGGTGTCCACTTCTGGTCAGTCGTTGGACCTGGCGAGTCCAAACGCTTAGGTAAATTATTGGTAGGGGTGGAAGCTCCCGCTGTGCTGGGGCCCCTGTACGTATACCTCCATAAGGCTTCAAATTGCCACTGTGTATTACAACTGGCTCTGATCTTCCGGAGTAACGAATTCTAAATAACACATCACTAAGCCGTGCGACTACTGGCCACGGTCCGGTCCAATCACGGGCTAACTTAGCCTTAGTTCCCACTATTATTTAATGTTGGAATCTGCGTATTTTATCTCCAATATCAGAACACATTTTGGTCATGAATATAGCTACCGTTTTCCGTGCCGTACTGAATGATTGGTAAACTTTGTGAACACGTTTACCGAGTTAATTCGAATTATTACTGAGTTCGAATTGAATATTGTTTCCAGTATATGTCCTTTGAAAAACATTAATTTTCACTTATCTTAATGTAAATCCAGAGTTTACAATTAAATGTGACAAAGTTACTAGCATCCGTGTAAAGAATATAAATTCCACTTTCCAAGCTTGGATATCCGAGAATCGGAGCAGATATGTCGTTATTCCAGTTCGTTGAATGCGAACATACACTGAGCATTCCTTAGTCCATAATTTGACCACTTAAACACCTTTTCCTGGCGAGGTCACGCAGACATTTCGCTATTAGTGCGGAACCGAACATGAATTTCCGATAATTTGACGCAAGTCCGAGATCTAACGCTCTATAGCTGTAACTCGGTAATATACAAAACTGGAGCAACATCGCTTCAACTGCCGCGATTTTCGAAGGATTTCCAATGCTATCCTGAGAAACCACCTGTCCTAGGATCTAAACTTCATTGTACAAGAAGTTGCATTATTCGCCCTAAATTTCGCGCGATATCAAGGCTACCACACAGCGGTCAAACTATACCATAACTGTTTAAAATCCTTCGCGTACACAATTATTGTCCAGATGAAGCACCATATATATATAGTATTATATGCACTAGCGTTCCACTTAGCGCCTACTCCATCCTGGAACACATGATTGGCACTATTCAAAGTCCAAAATCATCTACATGTACAAATATCATCCTCACTAGCTGAGACGTAACGAACGCGGACTTGGCTCAATCTGACATCGATGAAAAGAGTCAAATTAACAAATACAAGCGAATTAAACCACAGCTCCACTGAATGCGACCAAATATCATCTATACGACCAAATACGTGTAGGATACACATCATCTGCTATGTTAACACATATTCTCCAGGAATTCTTCATTTTCTATACCAAAACCACGAGCTAAAACTTGTCTCTTCAATTCCACATTTTCACAATTTCTGAATAATGCACATTTCTCCATGACATAAGTAGTTTCAAATCGCGTACGAAACGGTACTAACACAGGGCGTTCTTCTATCCGATGATACGCCAAAAGATGTTTCCATCATGGAATTACTCCTGGCCCCAGAGTCTAATTTCCAATTAAGTTAACGGCTATTTTGCTATCAACTTTCTATCCGCGTTGCTTCGAACATCACGAATTTAGCTTTTACATCTTCCTGTCTGCGACTTTGCGCGGAAGATTTTAAACGTTTCCACTTTCTCCCAATGTCTGTTTTAGCACCACCGTTCGCTTTCCCCGTATGGTCGACCCCATCAACCTTACTATTTTAGGTCCAGAAATTGGCGATACTTGACTTTGGTTATTCCCTGAGTTGAGCCTTCCCGAATCTAGGACTGACACACGATACACTGATCAAGTTCCTGCTCATTTTACTACTTAGTCTGAGAGTTGTCACAATCTATGAACGATCATAGTTTCCTAAATGGTCAAAAACATGTGTCTAAAATGCTTAATCATTTTATTTAGCAATTCAAAAGTTCTTTGACACCGTCACAGCTGTTATAAGCGTTATTCGACAATATTTCGATGATTTTTAAATGTACTCACGGTTCATTGGATAAAATTTCCTATACATGTCCTGTATATATCCTGTATATAATCCCGGAAAATAGTCGGATTTTAACTTCCAAGTAGCGAAAATATTCACTTTTAATTTCCTAAATACTTCCCCGTTAGGCACTATTAACACGAGAAAACACAATGAGTTAACTTCCATAGTAACTCGGAAACCACTAGAAAAATCCTCAGCTTCCCGATGGTAAATATCCTCCGAAACTCCTTGACCTATGTCCTGCATCATATCCCGAGTAAATAGATTTCTCAATATAACTTCAATATAATAGAGAACACAACTGCTAAACACACAGTCAAAACGTTCCATTACTCAACATTTCTTTGTGAAACACACAACTATATGATGTGGGTAGCGGAGATAAATCCACAAGCTCGAGGCAAGCACTTCTAGGGTTAAAATCCATTTCCGAACAAAGTTTCCGAATATATACCGTTCCTTTGTAAACTAAGAGTAACGGACTTAAAACACACAGTTTTCGTGCTCTCGATAGCACTATAGGATTTGACGAGTTGTATGAATCCAATCGTACCAAACTCCGTCGAACGAAAGACGCAGTTTTGCGTAAAATTCTTACATTCATAGTGTTAGTTCCAGTTTATCACAACCACATTTTAAAACCATCCCACCGCTACTGCCACCAATTGTAACGTCCGCTCTCCATGAACACGGGACGTGAAAGTTCTTTTTGGGATGGTTGTGGTGTGATAAACATAATTCAACACTGGATATAAAGTTTACTTATATTTATTAATCCACAGGAAAATCCCGAAGGTACAATACAATCCAACGAAGTTTCATCCATCTTCCACACTATCGCCGGCGCATTCACACTTAACAGTTCACACACATTTAAACAAAACTAAGTCAAACGGCACTAAGTCCGTTTAGACTGAAAGCTGCTGGAGAACCCTTATGCTGATTGATTGATTGATTGATGGGGCTTAACGTCCTTGTTCCGGTTATAACCGAGCCTAGGACACAGAACCCTTATGCAAAACGCGCAAGTCTTTTTATATCCCCTAAGGGTTAATTAATATGTATGAATTGACGATGTGGTCAATTGACCAATCCTGACCTTTAACCCGAAACATGGGCGTATCTAAACCCCTATCTCGTCATTTCCAAATATAGCCCTAGGCACTGACCACTGGTCCCACGGACCGTGTGCTACATAATAACGACTGCCTTTCAGGTTCTACCGTCTGGTTATATTTTACCTTGATATAGAATGAAGGGTGTAAACCTAAAACGGGTTAATTAACAACTAATCTAAGGGAAGCAACTCGCATAGATTTGGCTGACTATAGCGTAAAGCTTTAACTACTCTAGGTAACTTTGAACACATAACATATAAAACTTGTCTATTTCCTAGTTCACTACACATACATAATCACGACATAGCGGCTTTTCTGATAGCTAAATAAATTAAAAGATATACCGTTATTATTGTTAATTGAATATTGACTATAGGATCAAAGACAGGTAGCGTGCATTATATCAGAAAGCTAATGAAAAAATTGGGGGTTTTCCCTTTTTTAAATTTCCCACCCCAAAAAAGTTTTTTCCCCCTTTTTTTTACCGGACAACCCCTTAAACTTTTTCCTCTTTTTAGCGGGAATTTTTTTTCGGCGTTTTTTTTTCAAGGGGTTTTTGGGTTTTTCAATCAATCCCTTTTTGGGAATGGAAAAAACAATTATTTTTCCGGGATTAATTTTTTTTTTGTTTTCTTTTTTGTTTTGGGTTTTGATTTTTAAACAACCCAAGGACATTTTTTTTTATTTTTACGAATTTTTGGATAACTTATTTTTTTTATTAGTTATTTTTTATTTGTTTTTTTACTTTTTTTAGTTTTTAAAATTTTTTTACAAAATTTATTGAAAAAATAAAAAAATTTCTTAATCAAAAAAAATCTTAAAGTTTAAATAATGTTTTTTAAAAAAGGGTTTTTATCGCATTTTTATTAATTAAAATTTTTAAATATTTTAAAAAAATTAACCGTTTTTAAAAACAAACGTCGTTTTTT
This sequence comes from Pecten maximus, assembly GCF_902652985.1. Taxonomy (NCBI): domain Eukaryota; kingdom Metazoa; phylum Mollusca; class Bivalvia; order Pectinida; family Pectinidae; genus Pecten; species Pecten maximus. The sequence continues at coordinate 6,746,212 of NC_047027.1, read as the reverse complement.
AAAAAAATTTAAAAAATTTAAAAACTTTAAAATTCAAAGAAAAAAAGGTTAAAGGTTTATAAAAAAATTTTTTTTTTCCCCTTACTTTTATTTTTTTTGGAATTTTCGAACCAAAAGGGGGCCCGATTTGTAAAACCAACCCAAAAACCCCGAAAAAAAAAACCCAAAAAAAAAAACAACGCAAAAACGACAAAACAAAAAAAAAAAAAAAAGAAAAAAAAAAAAAGAAAAAAAAAAATAAAAAAAAAAAAAAAAAACAAACAAAAAACAAACAAAAAAAAAAACCAAAAAAAAAAAAAAAACAAAAAAAAACAAAAAAAAAAAAAAAAAAACCCAAAAAAAAAAATAAAAAAAAAAAAAAATTTAAAAAAAAAGGGAAAAACAAAGGAAAAAAAAAACCCAAAAAACCCGAAAAAAAATAAAAAAAAAAAAAATTTTCCCAAAACAAATTTTGGGTTTTGGGGAAAAGTTAAAAAAAAAAAATTTAACCCCCCCACCACAGCACCCCCCCCCACCCCCCCCCCCCCCCCCCCCCCCCCTTCAACTCCCCCCCCCCCCCCCCCCCCCCCCCCCCCCCCCCAAAAAAAAACCCCCAGAATTACAGGTCATGCAATTGAAAATAGACGATACCTGCAATATGTGCCGACCTGCAGGATTTTCTTTGTCCTTAACCAGCTGATCTTGATGACGTAAGGACTGTACCTGTTGCCCCATCCCAGGATATTTGGGATATTCACTTTTCTATTCTTCCTGAACAGATTTTTTTCCCTTTTTTTCTCCCTTGCCTTCGGTTCAGCTTTCGCCCCCTCGATGACGGTTTATGGTTCTATCTAGAGACATACCAGAGTCCCTACAACCGTTAATTACCAGCCGTCCTATTCAACGTTCAGTATTTTGTGAGTGTGACGACTGGTTCTCCGTGGATATTTATGATGACGATGAAAAGATTATTCGTTTGTTTTCATTAACCTGCATGTTTTGAGCTTTTTGTCAGCATTCAAATAATGCCAACATTGTAACCCAGTAACTTCAATATGTTAAAAGTGAAATATTTCGCTTCGTTGTGCACAATATTATGCAACTAAAAACAAAGCAAATATTATACGTTCATATTCGATATATCTTCAGGAGGAAACTAACGAGTCTTTAAAGTGGCTTAAGATATGTTTTCCTATGAAGCTAACCATGACGTGACTTAGTCTTCATCACAGAAAATAATATCCGTCACGACATGAGTATGTTGGAATTAGCACGCGGAGATATACTTCTACCCGGAGTCTGACCCTTTGTTGTTTGATGGTTAATGAAAATTAATTGGATTCTATGTACTTCAGAGGGAGAACGAAATATCAAAGAAACCTTTGTTATCATCAACTAATACCTCACCGAGCGAATAACGAGTAATACTTTTAATGTGTTATCTATAGAAAGTTGTCGACACACAAGTCTTCTATATCAAGCCCCCTCCTGGGTGGACAGTGGTTTCTATAGACAGCTGTCGACACACAAGTCTTCAATATCAACGCCCCTCCTGGGTGGACAGTGGTTTCTATAGACAGTTGTCGACACACCAGTCTTCTATATCAACTCCCCCTCCTGGATGGGGAGTGGTTTCTATAGACAGTTGTCGACTCACACGGCTTCTATATCAACGCTCCCTCCTGGGTGGGGAGTGGTTTCTATAGACAGTTGTCGACACACAACTCTTCTATATCAACGCTCCCTCCTGGGTTGGGAGTGGTTTCTATAGACAGTTGTCGACACACCAGTCTTCTATATCAACTCCCCCTCCTGGATGGAGGAGTGATTTCTATAGACAGTTGTCGACTCACACGGCTTCTATATCAACGCTCCCTCCTGGGTGGGGAGTGGTTACTATAGACAGTTGTCGACACACAAGTCTTCTATATCAAGGCCCCCTCCTGGGTGGGGAGTGGTTACTATAGACAGTTGTCGACACACAAGTCTTCTATATCAAGGCCCCCGCCTGGGCGGGGAGTGTTTTTTAGACAGTTTTCGACACACAAGTCTTTTATATCAAGGCCCCCTCCTGGGTGGGGAGTGGTTTATATAGATAGTTGTCGACACACAACTCTTCTATATCAACTCCCCCTCCTGGGTGGGGAGTGGTTTTTTAGACAGTTTTCGACACACAAGTCTTCTATATCAAGGCCCCTTCCTGGGTGGGGAGTGGTTTCTATAGACAGTTGTCGACACACAACTCTTCTATATCAAGGCCCCCTCCTGGATGGGGAGTGGTTTCTATAGACAGTTGTCGACACACAACTCTTCTATATCAACTCCCCCTCCTGGATGGTGAGTGGTTTCTATAGACAGTTGTCGACACACAACTCTTCTATATCAACTCCCCCTCCTGGGATGGGGGAGTGGGTACTATAGACAGTTGTCGACTACACAAACTCTTCTATATCACGCCCCCTCCTGGAGTGGGGAGTGGTTTTATAGACAGTTTGTCGACACACAAGTCTTCTATATCAACTCCCCTCCTGGATGTGAGTGGTTACTATAGACAGTTGTCGACACACAACTCTTCTATATCACGGTCCCCTGTCCTGGGATGGGGAGTGGTTTCTATAGACAGTTGTCGACACAAAACTTCTATATCAAGGCCCCCTCCTAGATCGGGAGTGGTTCTATAGAAGTTGACGGACACACAAGTCTTCTATATCCAATCCCCTCCTGGGATGGGGAGTGGTTTATATAGACAGTTTGTCGACACACAAGTCTTCTATATCAACGCCCCTCCTGGGTGGGGAGTGGTTTCTATAGACAGTTGTCGACACACAAGTCTCCTGTATCAACGCCCCTCCTGGGTGGGGAGTGGTTTCTATAGACAGTTTTCGACACACAAGTCTTCTATATCAACTCCCCCTCCTGGGTGGGGAGTGGTTTTTTAGACAGTTTTCGACACACAAGTCTCCTGTATCAACGCCCCTCCTGGGTGGGGAGTGGTTTCTATAGACAGTTTTCGACACACAAGTCTTCTATATCAACTCCCCCTCCTGGGTGGGGAGTGGTTTTTTAGACAGTTTTCGACACACAAGTCTTCTATATCAAGGCCCCCTCCTGGGTGGGGAGTGGTTTCTATAGACAGTTGTCGACACACAAGTCTTTTATATCAACTCCCCCTCCTGGGTGGGGAGTGGTTTCTATAGACAGTTTTCGACACACAAGTCTTCTATATCAACTCCCCCTCCTGGGTGGGGAGTGGTTTTTTAGACAGTTTTCGACACACAAGTCTCCTGTATCAACGCCCCTCCTGGGTGGGGAGTGGTTTCTATAGACAGTTTTCGACACACAAGTCTTCTATATCAACGCCCCCTCTTGGGTGGGGAGTGGTTTATATATAGACAGTTGTCGACACACAAGTCTTTTATATAAACTCCCCCTCCTGGGTGGGGAGTGGTTTCTATAGACAGTTTTCGACACACAAGTCTTCTATATCAACGCCCCCTCTTGGGTGGGGAGTGGTTTATATATAGACAGTTGTCGACACACAAGTCTTTTATATAAACTCCCCCTCCTGGGTGGGGAGTGGTTTCTATAGACAGTTGGCGACACACCAGTCTTCTATATCAACGCTCCCTCCTGGGTGGACAGTGGTTTCTATAGATAGTTGTCGACACACACGTCTTCTATATCAAGGCCCCCTCCTGGGTGGGGAGTGGTTTATATAGACAGTTGTCGACACACAAGTCTTCTATATCAACGCCCCCTCCTGGGTGGGGAGTGGTTTCTATAGACAGTTGTCGACACACAAGTCTTCTATATCAACGCCTCCTCCTGGGTGGGGAGTGGTTTCTATAGACAGTTGTCGACACACAAGTCTTCTATATCAACGCTCCCTCCTGGGTGGACAGTGGTTTCTATAGATAGTTGTCGACACACACGTCTTCTATATCAAGGCCCCCTCCTGGGTGGGGAGTGGTTTCTATAGACAGTTGTCGACACACAAGTCTTCTATATCAACGCCTCCTCCTGGGTGGGGAGTGCTTTCTTTGTCTTTTGTTCAAGGGACATTGGAGAGTCCCACTGTGTCCTGTGTATGTTGGTCGTAGAAAGCGACTAGAAATGGGCCCAGGAAGAATTGGGAATTTTCTTTCGTGTCTTCTATATACGAAACAAGACCGATTTCTTCCCCAATTTCAACAAATGCAGTTCTTAAACCATGTGTGTGCGATATGAAGAATCTGTAGTATATATACATACACGATACTTATAGAAACTGTTGAAACTTAAAAAAAGAGAAGACCATGTAGTCTCTAATACGGGGAAATACAGAATGTCTGCCTGACTACTAGTCCAGTTTTGACCATACCGGTTCTTTTAGAATGTGACTTCGAAACACATCTAGTATAGCGGACCCTCTTTTATCCACGAAACATAGGGCGATCGTTGAGGCCACTTAGCGGAGCTTTAAACAGATTTGTAATTTTATTCGCCCTTATCAAACAGTGCTGCCACACAACAGACACTGTCAGAGGTGTCAGTCACTGTACCAGGAATGAAAAATCGCGATCTCACCTAATATAGCCTTTTTAAAAACCGTTTGACCCCAAAAACAGTTTAGACTATTTTCAACGGTAAATTGTAACTTTGTTCTGTTCTTTTTTTAATACCATACCATACCATTGCGCGGCTTTCCAAATGAAGCGACATTCGAATATGGAAGCATGAAAATGTGTTCCATATCAACACTTGATTGACGTCACATGGCAGGCACAGTGATTTGTTATGAGTTCCCGTTTCTGGTGTCTACGAATTCTAATATCAATCAGATAATGGGACAATATAATTTCTTTGTAGTTGCACAATTGGACTTATTTGTAGTGGGTTATGAATCGTTAATTCTGGGAACATTTTGATGATATATTGTATATATGCGAGGTGTACATAATCTGCCAACCTTTGTTGTAATCAAAGCTAATTAAAGCAATGCAATATATCATTGTTGATGCTGTCTTTAAGCACACGGTGATCTTTGGCCTCCTCGATTATCATTGCCAATCGAGAGGTAAAATGTTTGGATTCACATAGCGACGCCATACCGAATAATCATTGAGGTACATGCGAATAAGGGCAAACAGATTGTTTGCTTGTTTAAAGGGATTAGGGATCCCAACAGCCAGGGTCATGAAGATGGGTGTCAAGATTCTTGACAATGAGAGTAAGAAAATAAAACACAGAAAGAGAATAGTGAGAAAAGAAAGGAAATATTTAAGATCCTAAGTGTTGTAATTGAGCAGATTATTTTGATTTACTCAATGTCCCCTAAACAGAAGACAAAGAAGAAAATCGCCGATTCTTAAGGGGCCCCACTTTTAGTCGCCTTCATCATGAAGTGGGATACAGTGGGCTTATCGTAATTGATAAGAAACTATACATACTTTTTATTTTATTTTATTTAAAAAAAACGCCATAAAGATATATGAGATAACAGAAGTAAGTGTCATGTGAGGATTGTATTAATTTGATATCAAAAATTAACTTGTTAGTATGATAGTAAACCGTAATCATTCTGTATATTAGATATACACACCTATCATATGAAAATAGAAATATAGGTTACCAACTTACATCTATAATTATTGGATTGTCACACATGCTGACGCAGTAACCATTCATTATTTTTTGTCATGATTTTTTTTTCGGACTTTTCAAACATGATAAAAATATACAATAATTGGTAATACATGTATTAACAAAACAAGAGGCCCATGGACCTTAACGGTCACCTGAGTATTGATATATTTTGGTATATTTTGGCCCTGTGACCCATCATCTCAGCATGCTAATGACCTGATATTTGGTTCTCTGGGCCTGTCGGTTATCAAGATGAAGTCCTTAAAATATTGTCTAGTATATTGACCCCTTTGACCTTGAATGAAGATCGAGGTCATCCTTTAGAAAAGACTTGGTAGCCCTTTATCCCAGCATGGAAAATAACTAATATTGGGTCTCTGGGCCTTTTGGTTATCATGAAGAAGTAATTTAATGATTTTAGTATATTTGATCCATGTGACATTGAATGAAGGTCAATATCATCCATTTATACAACTTGGTAGCCCTTCATCCCAGCATGCTAAAGACCTTTTATTGAGTCTCCGGGCCTTTTGGTTATCAAGAAGAAGTCGTTTAAAGATTTAAGCATGTTTGACCACTGTGACCTTGAATGAAGATCAAGGACATCCTCTTGAACAAACTTGGAAGCCCTTCATCCAAGCATACTACAGATCCAATATCAGGTCTCTGGGCTTGTCGATAATTTAAAAAAAAAATGAAAATGTAAATTGTTTACGACGCACGACGGACGACGCCGGACAAAAGGCGATCACAATAAGTCAACTGAGAGTTCGTCCTAGGTGACCTAATTATGATATTTAAATGTAGAATAAAGACATTACAAGATATGAACATATAAAACATAACATGAAATATAAATGTTATTATTCATATACAAGAATTAATTTGACAGCAATTATCTATGTCTGGATTATTATCGTTCAATAAAATATGTGTCTTTAGTATGCTGCAAAAAAAAAAACAAAAAACAAAAAACAACCAATTGTCTATGGTATGGAAATAAAGAGAATCTGTACAATTCAAACGCTGTCAAATCTCTTAATAAACGCCATACATGATAGAAAATGAATGTCTGATAAAACGTGGACTTCTATACATCGAGATATAATCAATCCAATTCAATTGTATTAATAAATATTTACAGTAGTAATTTGAAAGCTATAAATTCACAGCAAACATAACCAATAAACTAAAAAGAAACTCTTTAAGTTCAACTATGTGTAGGCGTATTCTCTTCAAATCTAATGAATAAGCAGGCCTGAAGTATACATTTGTCTGTTCAGATTCAAATATATATTTCGGGGGGGGGGGGGGGGGGGGGGGGGGGGGGGGGGGCATGACCCATTGAAGGTCAAGGTCATTCATTTATACAAACATGGTAGCCCATTATCTCAGCATGCTAAAGACCTAATATTTGGTCTCTGGGCCTTTCTGTTATCAAGGAGAAGCTCTTTAATTGTTTAAGTATATTAACCTCTATAGCCTTGAATGAAGTCAAGGTCATCCATTTGAACAAAAATGGTAGCCCTTCATCACAGGATACCCCAGACCTAATATAAGTTCTCTGGACCTTTTGTCTATCACGAAGAAGTCGTTTAAAGATTTTAGCATACTTGACCCCTGTGACCTCGAATGAAGGTCAATATCATCCATTTGCACAAACTAAGTAGCCCTACGCTCCAGCATACCACATACATAATATCAGGTCTCTGGGCCTGTTGGTAATTGAGAAGAAGTTGAAAATGTTAATTGTTTACGACGAACCACGCACGAGGGACGACGGACGACGCCAGACAGAAGGTCATCGCAATAGGTCAACTTCGCAATATATTTATTAGGTCACCTAGACAGGTGACTCACTAAATGGTATACATTGTATTAAAAGAACTATCTGTTACCGTGTATAATGCATATGAAGACATGATCACAGCTGATCTTAAGGACTCAAACATGGACATAGCCAATGCTATGTCTACTTATTTTTACATTAACACAACAGTACACATTGTATGTGCAATGGAGAATATCGCCAAAATAACGAAAAAGTGATAATCGAAACTGATGTATTGAAGCAAAATATTAACAAAATAAGAATTTGTATGGAGATACTTGAAAACGTGACAGTGACAACCAATAGAGCTATACCATCAAGACAGTACGTGTTGCAACCAGTTTGTTTGATATCAAGGATTTTTAGATTTTTAACTTTACATCTTTTTTAGTGTGAAAATGATGTGTTTCTTTTATCATTCTTTAAATCTCGTAATGTTTGGCTCTAAATGATTCAAATGTCTATGGGCCGTAAGACAATACAATAGTATCTCGTTTTTTTCATCCCAGTAAGGAAGGCTTTGTATCCTTTCGCTTTGCCGAGATATATCAGTAAGTCTGCAAAACTAGTAGTTACTACCGTGGAGCCGGTTATTTCGCGGTAAAAAAAATCCACGATTTTTATTTAAAGCGGAAAATCACATTTTAACGAATTAAATTTTTCGATGTCTGAATTATTCTCGCCAGATAAAGTATATGTACATGTTTATGCAAACAAATACATTCAAAGTAGAATTTTCTATGGAGTTTTCTAAAGTCCATCTATACGCATCAAAACATGGAAATGTTGTCTTGCAGGAAAATGTCGTCTATATAATGATATATGATTAATTCAATTCAATTATATAAGTACATCTATAACAACATCTATAACAACAGTAGTAATTCGACAGTCATAAACTCTCAGCAAGCATAAATAAGTTTACCATTAAAGAATGTTATCAAAATGATATACATTTTGTATTCAAATTAAAATATGTTCAGACCTGTTCTCTTCAGTTCTAAAGACTACATTCAAATACAATTGTATATTGGAAAAAAATATGATCATAAAATGTAGAATTAAGTCATAACACGATATATAAATGTTATTTTTCATATAAAACAATTGATTTGACAGCAATTATTTATTTCATGATTATTATCGTTAAATAAAAAATGTGCCTATAGTATGCTGCAAACAAAAATAAAAACATACAATTGTCTTTGTTATGTAAAAAAGAGAATCTGTACAATTCAAACGTGGTCAAACCTGTTAATAAATGCCACATATGGAAGAGAAAGAATGTCTTTTAAGACGTGGCTTCTAAACATCGGGAAATAACCAATCCAATTAAATTTTATAAACACATTTAAAGTAGTAATTCAACATCTGTAAACTCACAGCAAACATAACCAATAAACCAAACAGACATATTTAATTTAAACTATATGAAGGCCTATTCTCTTCATATCTAATGAATAAGCAGGCCTTCCGTATACATTCGTCAAATATATTCGGGGTGGGGGGATGGTTGGTTATGCTCATTTAATGTAGAATTAAGAAGCTTTTCAATCAGAAAAAGCATTGTATTTTTCTAGACGATTGGTCAAGGGGACAACGAAAAAAGAGATATGATTAAAGACGTTATTAACCATATGATATTAAGGCCATATTCATGATTCAGAAGGATAGCATGGGGGTTTATTTTTTTTATAAGCGGTACCTCCTGTATTAAAATATACAAAAAAATGAGAAAAAGTTTTCTGTAATCGTTATACTCAATATGGATTGTTTAAACCGTCTTGGAATTGATAAAATATGAAAATCCGTTTGTAGATTATACATTTAGGATTTTTCCGAAAGTGTGTTAAACAGGAAAAATAGCTTTATTTACGAACAGCAAAAATGGTAACTAGCAGACAAGTTGATATAGCAGAAAATCATAATGAACATGTTTCGTTTCGATTAGGTTTCAGAAAAAAATGATTGTTTAGGGAGGTGTGTCGGGTTTTCTATTTAGGTTGATAGATAATTGTGTTTCCATATTTGAGTGAACGCCGATTAGATATGATTATCATGCTATAAAAACTAATTCAGTAAGAAAGAAAGTTAACTGTTAAAACAAAAGTATTATTCTCTCACAAAATAAAAATGTGAAACAGGGGCAAACTGACAGGACATTTGACAGTAGGTGTCATTATGATAAATAAGTTGTCAGTACCCGGGAAATAATTGGTGCCAGTAAAATGATAAATAATGAAGTCATGTAATTGTACATAACTACAATGGTTAACATAGTGTAGATTACTTATATTTCAATATCGACAGAAATGTTATGTAAATTGAAGTGATCATATGATTAATAGTTTAAAAAGATAATTTCAAGTGCTACACAGGTTGTGAATAAAGGGGTTTGTATGAATTTTTTTTTAATGAATTCTGATCATAAATGTTTTTTTACCGTGCAATATACCTGATAATGAGCAATGCGTTTTATTACGGAAAAGATGCTATGGTGTATTGTGGGCCAAGAGCGTCTAATATTGCACCGATAGGTGTAACAACTGCTAATGGCAATGGGCTTGTATTTACATTCATGTATCCGATAGCCATTCCGATACAGAACAAATCATCGGTGCCTGACGTTTTCATGAACACCGCTGAACCCGAGTCTCCATTTGTGAAAAACGTCATTGTTGGATGGGTGCCACACACCTCATACTGGTTGTTCATTGAAACATGTCCAGCATTTCTTGGTAAGCCGAGAACAGTTGAAAGCGGTCTTGCGCTAACTCCACAAACACCCACGGTCCCTCGTGTGACGTCACTGGCGCCTCCAAATTTTATCACTGTGTGCGTTGAAGCAAAATGTTTTATGTCTTTTTGAATTGATCCACTGTTGTATTCCGGAAGTTCCTCAAACCCTGTAAAATAATAGCTATACATCAAGACAAAAGTTGGATCAGTAATTGAACACTGAACGATTTATATGACGGAAAACTGTATTCAATTGAAATGTTTTGGTAAAACACTTGTACTTGTCTATTATAGTAAGTATTTGATAGCAGTGAAAACAATACAATTATATGACCAATTAATATAGCTTAAGATATAAAAGATGTAGGAGAAGTTAATCAATGTATCAATGGATCACTGCTAAAAAAACAACAACATTTTCTACCTTAGAATCAAAATTTGTATACGGGAATCTGTCTTTAGAAACTTATCTTCAACTTGTAAGCCAGTTTCAATGAAATATGAACGATATGTAGATATACAGTTATGGTTAATACCAGGTAACTATAAACATGTTTGTATTATTGCTCATAGCTCATCGTGTGTCTCAAGAACTGTTTAAATATGAAATTATTTGATTTGTCATTGGTCAGAATCGAGATGTTGTTGTTTAAACTAAAAAACCGATATTCAACTGTTTTTGGGAGACGGCTCTATTTCCTAACACAATAATTGTCATTTGAATACCACAATAGATAAGAAATTTTATGATGGCGCGGATTTTATTCAGATCTTTTCTAATCGAGTTGACCAGCTTTAATTAATTTTCACAAAAATATTACGGACACTAATGTAGATGTGCATACAAATTTTGTGTAAAATGTTTTCTTGTCAATGTGATGTGTTCGCTAAATAGTTCATTTACCTAAATCTTTTAGCCATACCTGCGTTCCTGTAACTATTATGGTCAGTGTTTGCGAACTGGCCAGTAGGTGGAATTCTGCTAGCATCAGTTAGTTCAACGACAGCGACATCGATGCTGCTTGGATTACGTTGTGGATCGAAAATTGCTCTGTGGATATGCCCACATGCTTTGTCTATATTGTTCGTTATATTGACTGGGGGCTGTACGACTTCAATTGTCTCGGTACCGTCGTGTTGGAAATCTAAGGACTGCGTTGTGCTAGGAATGTTAAACAATACATGTGCACAAGTGAGAAAGCCGATCTTGTTATTGAACTTCACAAAGGGACCATGTGTTCCACCTACATATCCTAGACGGTTTCCCTGAGCATCAAACTCTGGTGTAGACCGTCCAATCATGCAGCCCATCTTGAGGGGGGAATGGCGGACAACGCTTGGTACTGAGTTATATACACCACGTTTGAAATAACCTTCGTGTACATCAACATCAATAAAGTCACCCTCTTCTAACTCTAACTGTTTAGGGAACTCTGGTTCTCCGAGTGGCACTACACCCTTTGTACTACAGTATAGTGCGATGCATGGCTTTTCGATGATGTCGTCTCCGTTGTTCCGGTAAATCACAGGACTGACGTTTATAATGTTTAAGTTACTATGGTTCGCCCAAAGAGTCTTTTGGTGAAGTGATAGAGCCTTTTCAGCTCGTTTTGTATCTTCGTATGGAACCGTCTTACTTCCATCTTCGCTGCATCCCCCCTCTTTCTTATAAATATACGGATTTCGAACCATAACCAAACCGAGGCAATCACCAAGTTCATAGCTTGAAGCCTCATTTTCATGTATTGAATATACAATGAAAGCCCGAGTGCGTTTTCCATCTTTTCCCACGCGATGTCCTGGAATGACGGCTGGTCGAAGTTTAGAATGTCTTGTTTTTAATTTTGCGGCTTGATCCAACATGTATATCTCTTCCATTTCGTCACTGAGGTGTAAGCTCCGAAAGCAGCATCTAATGTTGTCTTCTCCAGAGTATTTGATGAGCGAGCGTACCATCTCCGTTCTCTCCAAAAAAGTCGCCAAATATAACGCCGTGGCATTACTGACTGTTAATCCCTTCAAAGCTTCACCGAATATGCGTTCGTGGATCTCCCTTTCTTCATCCCATTCGATTCCCTTCCATTTCTTCATACATTCTATCATTTCTGATAAGCCAAACACAACCACAATATGAAGAATGCTTTCGGAAGAAAACATCTTTGTTTCTGCTGTCGAAAATTTCCTTTCAAAAGTTTCAAACTTTTTGATGTCTCTCTTCTTCACGATTTCGATGAGCAATTTCGCATCTGAAATGTCAATAAATACAAGACCAGTTTTAAGATGTTATATACCAATGTAAAAGTCTATAATACACGCACGTGTTATAGCAACGATAACAACAGTAATAATACCGAAACGTTAAAGAAATCAAGACTGAGGAGAACTGATGAACAAAAAGAGTTTCCTCACTTCATAAGAGTGTCTCTCTGTTAATCTCTGTTTTAATAAAATTTGACTAATTCAATATTGATACGAGCGACAATCCCTCTATAATACTTGTGTGATACAATCCCTCTATAATACTTGTGTGATACAATCCCTCTATAATACTTGTGTGATACAATCCCTCTATAATACTTGTGTGATACAATCCCTCTATAATTCTTGTGTGATACAATCCCTCTATAATACTTGTGTGATACCATCCCTCTATAATACTTGTGTGATACAATCCCTCTATAATACTTGTGTGATACCATCCCTCTATAATACTTGTGTGATACAATCCCTCTATAATACTTGTGTGATACCATCCCTCTATAATACTTGTGTGATACCATCCCTCTATAATACTTGTGTGATACAATCCCTCTATAATACTTGTGTGATACAATCCCTCTATAATACTTGTGTGATACAATCCCTCTATAATACTTGTGTGATACAATCCCTCTATAATACTTGTGTGATACAATCCTCTATAATACTTGTGATACAATCCCTCTATAATACCTGTGTGATACAATCCCTCTATAATACTTGTGTGATACCATCCCTCTATAATACTTGTGTGATACAATCCCTCTATAATACTTGTGTGATACCATCCCTCTATAATACTTGTGTGATACAATCCCTCTATAATACTTGTGTGATACCATCCCTCTATAATACTTGTGTGATACCATTCCTCTATTATACGTTTGTGATACCATTCCCTCTATAATACTTGTGTGATACCATTCCTCTATAATACTTGTGTGATACAATCCCTCTATAATACTTGTGTTATACCACCCCTCTATAATACTTGTGTGATACAATCCCTCTATAATACTTGTGTGATACAATCCCTCTATAATACTTGTGTGATACAATCCCTCTATAATACTTGTGTGATACAATCCCTCTATAATACTTGTGTGATACAATCCCTCTATAATACTTGTGTGATACAATCCCTCTATAATACTTGTGTGATACAATCCCTCTATAATACTTTGTGATACAATCCCTCTATAATACTTGTGTGATACAATCCCTCTATAATACTTGTGTGATACAATCCCTCTATAATACTTGTGTGATACAATCCCTCTATAATACTTGTGTGATACAATCCCTCTATAATACTTGTGTGATACAATCCCTCTATAATACTTGTGTGATACAATCCCTCTATAATACTTGTGTGATACAATCCCTCTATAATACTTGTGTGATACAATCCCTCTATAATACTTGTGTGATACAATCCCTCTATAATACTTGTGTGATACAATCCCTCTATAATACTTGTGTGATACAATCCCTCTATAATACTTGTGTGATACAATCCCTCTATAATACTTGTGTGATACCATCCCTCTATAATACTTGTGTGATACCATCCCTCTATAATACTTGTGTGATACCATCCCTCTATAATACTTGTGTGATACAATCCCTCTATAATACTTGTGTGATACAATCCCTCTATAATACTTGTGTGATACAATCCTTCTATAATTCTTGTGTGATACAATCCCTCTATAATACTTGTGTGATACCATCCCTCTATAATACTTGTGTGATACAATCCCTCTATAATACTTGTGTGATACCATCCCTCTATAATACTTGTGTGATACAATCCCTCTATAATACTTGTGTGATACCATCCCTCTATAATACTTGTGTGATACCATCCCTCTATAATACTTGTGTGATACAATCCCTCTATAATACTTGTGTGATACAATCCCTCTATAATACTTGTGTGATACAATCCCTCTATAATACTTGTGTGATACAATCCCTCTATAATACTTGTGTGATACAATCCTTCTATAATTCTTGTGTGATACAATCCCTCTATAATACTTGTGTGATACCATCCCTCTATAATACTTGTGTGATACAATCCCTCTATAATACTTGTGTGATACCATCCCTCTATAATACTTGTGTGATACAATCCCTCTATAATACTTGTGTGATACAATCCCTCTATAATACTTGTGTGATACCATTCCCTCTATTATACGTTTGTGATACCATTCCTCTATAATACTTGTGTGATACCATTCCTCTATAATACTTGTGTGATATAATCCCTCTATAATACTTGTGTTATACCAACCCTCCATAGTACATGTGTGATACCATTCCTCTATAATACTTGTGTGATACCATCCCTCTATAATACTTGTGTGATACAATCCTCTATAATTCTTGTGTGATACAATCCCTCTATAATACTTGTGTGATACCATCCCTCTATAATACTTGTGTGATACCATTCCTCTATAATACGTTTGTGATACCATTCCTCTATAATACTTGTGTGATACCATCCTCTATAATACTTGTGTGATACAATCCCTCTATAATACTTGTGTTATACCACCCCTCCATAGTACATGTGTGATACCATTCCTCTATAATACTTGTGTGATACCATCCCTCTATAATACTTGTGTGATACAATCCCTCTATAATACTTGTGTGATACCATCCCTCTATAATACTTGTGTGATACAATCCCTCTATAATACTTGTGTGATACCATCCCTCTATAATACTTGTGTGATACCATCCCTCTATAATACATGTGTGATACCATCCCTCTATAATACTTGTGTGATACCATCCCTCTATAATACTTGTGTGATACCATCCCTCTATAATACTTGTGTGATACAATCCCTCTATAATACTTGTGTGATACCATCCCTCTATAATACTTGTGTGATACCATCCCTCTATAATACTTGTGTGATACAATCCCTCTATAATACTTGTGTGATACAATCCCTCTATAATACTTGTGTGATACAATCCCTCTATAATACTTGTGTGATACAATCCCTCTATAATACTTGTGTGATACAATCCCTCTATAACACTTGTGCCATACAACCCCTCTATAATACTTGTGAGATACAACCCTCTATAATACTTGTGAGATACAATCCCTCTATAATACTTGTGTGATACAATCCCTCTGTAATACTTTTGTGATACCATCCCTCTATAATACTTGTGTGATACCATTCCTCTATAATACTTGTGTGATACCATCCCTCTATAATACTTGTGTGATACAATCCCTCTATAATACTTGTGTGATACAATCCCTCCATAATACTTGTGTCATACAACCCCTCTATAATACTTGTGTGATACAATCCCTCTATAATACTTGTGTTATACCACCCCTCTATAGTACATGTGTGATACAATCCCTCTATAATACTTGTGTGATACAAACCCTCTATTATACTTGTGTGATACAATCCTTCTATAATTCTTGTGTGATACAATCCCTCTATAATACTTGTGTGATACCATCCCTCTATAATACTTGTGTGATACCATTCCTCTATTATACGTTTGTGATACCATTCCTCTATAATACTTGTGTGATACCATTCCTCTATAATACTTGTGTGATATAATCCCTCTATAATACTTGTGTTATACCAACCCTCCATAGTACATGTGTGATACCATTCCTCTATAATACTTGTGTGATACCATCCCTCTATAATACTTGTGTGATACAATCCCTCTATAATACTTGTGTGATACAATCCCTCCATAATACTTGTGTGATACAATCCCTCTATAATACTTGTGTGATACAATCCCTCTAAAATACTTGTGTGATACAATCCCTCTATAACACTTGTGCCATACAACCCCTCTATAATACTTGTATGATACAATCCCTCTATAATACTTGTGTGATACAATCCCTCTATAATACTTGTGTGATACAATCCCTCTGTAATACTTTTGTGATACCATCCCTCTATAATACTTGTGTGATACCATTCCTCTATAATACTTTTGTGATACAATCCCTCTATAATACTTGTGTGATACAATCCCTCTATAATACTTGTGTGATACAATCCCTCTATAATACTTGTGTGATACAATCCCTCTATAATACTTGTGTCATACTATCCCTCTATAATACTTGTGTGATACAATCCCTCGATAATACTTGTGTGATACAATCCCTCTGTAATACTTTTGTGATACAATCCCTCTATAATAATTGTGTTATACCACCCCTCTATAGTACTTGTGTGATACTATCCCTCTATAATACTTGTGTGATACCATCCCTCTATAATACTTGTGTGATACAATCCCTCAATAATACTTGTGTGATACAATCCCTCTATAATACTTGTGTGATACAATCCCTCTATAACACTTGTGTGATACAATCCCTCTATAATACTTGTGTGATACAATCCCTCTATAATACTTGTGTGATACAATCCCTCTATAATACTTGTGTGATACCATTCCCTCTTATAATACTTGTGTGATACAATCCCTCTATAATACTTGTGTGATACCATTCCTCTATAATACTTGTGTGATACCATCCCTCTATAATACTTGTGTGATACCATTCCTCTATAATACTTGTGTGATACAATCCCTCTATAATACTTGTGTTATACCATCCCTCTATAATACTTGTGTGATACCATCCCTCGATAATACTTGTGTGATACAATCCCTCTTTAATACTTGTGTGATACAATCCCTCTATAATACTTGTGTCATACTATCCCTCTATAATACTTGTGTGATAGAATCCCTCTATAATACTTGTGTTATACCACTCCTCTATAGTACTTGTGTGATACAATCTCTCAATAATACTTGTGTGATACAATCCTTCTATAACACTTGTGTGATACCATCCCTCTATAACACTTTTGTGATACAATCCCTGTATAATACTTGTGTGATACAATCCCTCAATAATACTTGTGTGATACAATCCCTCTATAACACTTGTGTGATACCATCCCTCTTTTATACTTTTATGATACCATCCCTCTATAATACTTGTGTGATACCATCCCTCTATAACACTTTTGTGATACAATCCCTCTATAATACTTGTGTGATACAATCCCTCTATAACACTTGTGTGATACCATCCCTCTATAACACTTTTGTAATACAATCCCTTTATAATACTTGTGTGATACAATCCCTCAATAATACTTGTGTGATACAATCCCTCTATAACACTTGTGTGATACCATCCCTCTATAATACTTGTGTGATACAATCCCTCTATAATACTTGTGTGATACTATTCCTCTATAATACTTTTGTGATACAATCCCTCTATAATACTTGTGTGATACAATCCCTCTATAATACTTGTTTGATACAGTCCCTCTATAATACTTGTATGATACAATCCCTCTATAATACTTGTGTCATACAATCCCTCTATGATACTTGTGTGATACAATCCCTTTATAATACTTGTGATACAATCCCTCTATAATGCTTGTGTGATACAATCCCTCTATAATGCTTGTGTGATACAATCCCTCTATAACACTTGTGTGATACCATCCCTCTATAATACTTGTGTCATACCATCCCTCTATAATACTTGTGTGATACAATCCCTCTATAATGCTTGTGTGATACCACCCCTCTATAATACTTGTGTGATACAATCCCTCTATAATACTTGTGTGATACAATCACTCTATAATACTTGTGTGATACAATTCCTCTATAGTACTTGTTTGATACAGTCCCTCTATAATACTTGTATGATACAATCCCTCTATAATACTTGTGTCATAAAATAATTATCATCTACTTCACTGTCAAAAACACCAAAAGCGATCCTTCCCCGTAAGACGATCAAATTGGATTTATTGAATAGAAACATGGCGTTAAACGCTCAAAACATATTATACAAGACATGTTGATATCAATGAAAGTTCTTCCTTTTTATTGTAACTGTGTTTCTAATTTAAGCATATAATCTACTTTGATATGTCACTGTCTGTCAGCATTACCTCCATCATCATCACCACTTTGTATTGAAGAGTCTGGAGTAACCGACGTCGACACGCTAGTCTTCATTTCAGTTCGTCCAATCTATAACGTATTAAAATAATACATGCAAACAATTCACAGCATGTCAATGTGTAAATGAAACCGCAACTATAACTGAATAATTAATGGCCAAAACCACGTAAAGTTATGCCAATTTTCTTATCGTTTTATCGAATATTTATTTAAGAAGACAAAAATATTTAGTTGGTTTCTAAAAATGTAAATACAATCGTGATAAAACTAACAATGAAAAATACAGATCAACCTATAAACCAAATCGAACCATAAGCTGGTAATTATCAGGTCTGTTTTTACTTTGAGTGCAATGCGTTTATACTTCGCAGTTTGAAATATAGAAATTTACAGAAAACAACATCGAGTCGATATTTCTGTCGCAAATGAGAAGTTGCATGGCTGCCCATGATCATTTTGAAAACTTTTGTTGTTTATTAATGAAATATCTTTGAAACAGTGTTTATTCTTTAACTAGATCACGTTTCCGACTGCAGTGCCACTTAATTTTTCTTAATTTTTGCATCTTCCTTAGTATATTCAATATATTCAATCTCCGCCCGTGCTTTTCGTGTCTGGAACATTACTATGTCCATAATCAGAAGGATCACAACACTTGATGTGTACATCTGTTTCACTAAGGCAGTATGCAGTGTACTAAAATCATGGTCAATATGACTTATTTACATTTTTTTGCCTTTTAAAAAACCATTTAATTACAGAGTTATTGTCCTTTGTTAAACGTTTAGACAATCTAGACCTTTCAGTTATTTGATATTAAGTAAAGGTAGACGAAAAGGAAATAGAAAATGGTGGTTTATCCTGTGATTCATCAACATACGTTTGATATGATGAAATGATAATTACCTAAAGATAAGTTAAAGCATAAAACTATAATGATACTTGGATGTTAAAATACTTCCTATGTTATCTAAGTAAAAAAATGAAAATAAAAATAGTGGTGGGTAAAATAGCTATAAAGGATTATTTGCGATATAATGATATCAGGTATTAATTAGTCTCACTGTAGGGGGCGCTGTAGTCATATTAATGGTTTAAAAGGGGTAAAGCGTTTTTTTAATATAATATTCTATTGTAATTGACTAATCTATGTTTAAAAAAAATGAAGTTGATCGTGGGCCGATTTTCACCTACGCGAACCCTGCTTTCGATATGGTGAATAAACTAGAACTGTCGCCAGGTTGGCTGACTAATACCGCAATCAGCACGAGTCAATGGTGAATTGAAACGGTTGGAACTGGAAATAGAGGCTAACTAAGATAACCCAGTAATATAGTGACCAGTTGCCATAGCAACCATAATTTTGAGAAAGAAAGTGGCATGCACATCTACACATGGTCCTCTATATTTGTGTGAAGTTTCACAGAAATTGGCCTTTCGGTTATAGAGGAGTTGTCCGGACAAACTTAAAGTTATGGTTCTTATCAGAAAACATGTTTATAGTGACCAGTTGCCATAGCAACCATATTTTGAGAAAAAGAAAGTGGCATGCACATCTTCACATGTTCCTCTATATCTGTGTGTAATTTCATTGAAATCGGCCATCCGGTTTAGGAGGCAAATTTAAAGTTATGGTTCTTATCGGAAAACCTGTTCATAGTGACCAGTTGCCATAGATACCGTAATTTTGAGAAAAAGAAAGTGGCATGCACATCAACACAAGGTCCTCTATATTTGTGTGAAGTTTCATTGAAATCGGCCATTCGGTTTAGGAGGCAAACTTAAAATTATGGTTCTTATCGGAAAACCTGTTTATAGTGACCAGTTGCCATAGCAACCATATTTTGAGAAGAAAAGAAACTGGTATGCACATCTACACATGGTCCTCTATATTTGTGTGAAGTTTCATTGAAATCGGCCATTCGGTTTAGGAGGCAAACTTAAAATTATGGTTCTTATCGGAAAACCTGTTTATAGTGACCAGTTGCCATAGCAACCATAACTTTGAGAAAAAGAAAGAAGCATGCATATCTTCAAATGCTCCTCTATATTTAAGTGAAGTTTCATTGAAATTGGCCCTTCGGTTTAAGAGGAGTTGTCCGGACAAACCTAAAGTTATGGTTCTTATCGGAAAACCTGTTTATAGTGACCGGTTGCCATAGCAACCATAATTATGAGAAAATTAAAGTGCCATGCACATCTACACATGGTCCTCTATATTTGTGTGAAGTTTCATTGAAATCGGCCATTTGGTTTAGGAGGCAAACTTAAAGTTATGGTTCTTATCGAAAAACCTGTTCATAGTGACCAGTTGCCATAGCAACCATAATTTTGAGAAAAAGAAAGTGGCATGCACATATACACATGGTCCTCTATATTTGTGTGAAGTTTCATTGAAATTGGCCCTTCGGTTTAAGAGATGTCCGGACAAACTTAAAGTTATCGTTCTTATCGGAAAACCTGTTCATAGTGACCAGTTGCCATAGCAACCATAATTTTGAGAAAAAGAAAGTGGCATGCACCTCTACACATGGTCCTCTATACTTGTGTGAAGTTTCACTGAAATCGGCCCTTCGGTTTTGGCGGCAAACGTAAAGTTATCGTTCTTATCGGAAAACCTGTTCATAGTGACCAGTTGCCAAAGCAACCATAATTTTGAGAAAAAGAAAGTGGCATGCACCTCTACACATGGTCTTCTATACTTGTGTGAAGTTTTACTGAAATTGGCCCTTCGGTTTTGGAGGAGTTGTCCGGACAAACATAAAGTTATGGTTCTTATCGGAAAACCTGTTTATAGTGACCAATTGCCATAGCAACCATAAGTTTGAGAAAAAGAAAGTGGCATGCACATCTACAGATGATCATTAATATGTGTGTGAAGTTTCATTGGAATCGGCCCATCGGTTTAGGAGGAGTTGTCCGGACAAAATGCGTCTACAGACGGACGGACAGACGGACAGACAACCTCATTCCAGTATACCCCCCTAACTTCGTTATAACTTCGGGGTATAACAATGTATTGACGAGTTCAATGTATTGAATACAGTAATCGTTTTCTCCTGCTTGGTATTTAGCGTTTTACTTGTTATAACCGATTAACAAACATTACTTGTGTTCTAATATCGCATCTCCCCAATTTCCCAAAGGAAACACTTACCGATCTGTCTTTGTCCAGAAGTAGTTCGACTGTTTCTGTATGGCCACGAGATCTTGCCTTTTCAATCACATCCTGTTAAAGAGTTTGACATTTCATGTATGATTGATATTCATGTATATAAAAATGTGCTTTTCTGACTTCAAGTGAATGGGCAACTTGAGAAGGATTGTAATTTGAATCAACGTGGGCAAGTTTATATGTGAATCACCTTTTATGTTAATTATATTACAAAAAAAAGTGTATACAAGGGTTGTTTCATGGTGATAGTGCCGCTTTCCACGCGATGTCCTTTGTTAAAGTATGACATTTTCATTTGTTATCTGACTCACTATATAAATGGATATTAACCAAATTTGACTGTTTCCTATAAAACATGCTACCCATGAACTGTTGCCCGGTCACATGATTTACCGTGAATGCTACCCATGAACTGTTGCCCGATCACGCGCTGCCCAATCGAACGCGCCTAATTACAAGCGTACAGATGACCATTACTACACTTCTTGTCGTCGACAGGTTTGTAAACATCTAATCGGTCGACTGTAAACATGACTTCTAGGTTTGAAGACATAAACGATAACGAGCTTTTAAATCTCATAGAGAACAGAGACTCAGCTAATACCAGGAATATCATCAAGGGTTCTGTGAGTTATAAAATTTTGAATTTCAGACTGATTTTTTGTTGTAATTTATTCACCTCAATGGTCAGATAACAATACAGTTGTTTCATGCCTCATCAGTCAACAGTCAAAACAGTTTTCACTCGGTGTGTGTACTGACCAGGTGAACTGTTTCCATCGGCCGAATGTACTGATCAGGTGAACTGTTTCCCTCGGCCTTCAGCCGAGGGAAACAGTTCACCTGGTCAGTACAAACACCGAGTGGAAACTGTTTTGACTGTTGACTGATGAGGCATGAAACAACTGTATATCGTTGACTCCAAATGATTCGACGTTCATGTTATATGTTAAAAGGAGTGCTCCCTGTTTATCCGTGGTCTATTTATAGTGTCCATAAGGGTTCAGGAATTGCGTCTTTCTTGAGATGTAGCCTGTTTGTCCAGTTGTATCCCGGTATATCAGAATATGACGTACATGCATTTTAGTTTTTACGTAAAGATGGCATGCTTATGAGCTTATATTTGCATCTTTCCCTTCTTCAGCTTAGTAAACTCTGAGTACGTTCATACCACCGTAAACGCAGTGAACAAAATGCTCAGCAGATTAATAAGCGCGGGAATCAATAATATAATCATGCCGTCGTCTCTTTGTGACGTTACGGAACGTCAACTAGACGGAGCCAATCCCTATATAAATGTGGAGTGTTTGTAGTTGTCATACGCGGACCAGACATTTTATCGATTTAACGACTTTCAATTAATATATCATAATAATTTTATATGTAGGGAAATTTTTATCTTTCATTATGTTTCAATTCATGTTTTGTTATTTGGGTACTAGAGATAGTGCTTGTACCCTGATATTAACTTAAAAATTAGTTTTGAGGTTAAATTTTTGATGTGATTATACCTTTCCTTATTTTACACTATATAAAAGGTAGACAATAGAAATGCGATTTGAAACACATCCTCCAAAAATGCTATTTACCAGGTTAATAGTCGAAAGTGCTATTTACCGGAATAAGCGCATTCATATTTTCGCGGATTTTTTTGCTTTGTTCATTCTGATTGGACTATACATTTGTCTCTACCGCCATCTCTTGTATAAGGATAAAGTCCGAAAACTCTTTCGAAAACGTAAGCGTTTACTAAAATCGTTCGAGTGAATTATACAGGAACATGATCTACAAGGTTATATAATCTGGATGAAGAAGCGTTTGAGAGGACTCTCGTACCCACATCGACCTATCATTATGCCATCTCTCCATTTTACTCGATTATGACTTGAAGGTTAATAATGATCTGTGTGGGAGTGACCACTTCCCTATTTTTCTTAAGAATATTGGGACTCCTCTTGATAAGCCACTTCCTCGATGAAATATGCACACAGCAGATTGGGTCGAATTCCAAAACCTGTGCAACGAGGAGCTTACCATAGAAAAAATACTAACCTCGATGACCTAATTATAACATTCACTGAAACGCTTACTTCAATTGCCACAAAACCTATACCAAATTCCATTCCAAAACCTAAGGCTGAAATGCTGAAACATCTACCGGAATCATTATGTCTATGTCTCCTGTATATTTTAATCAAGTCTACGCTTCCGGAAGGTTGCCCGAGTCTACAGGAACCTACAATTATTCCTAATCTGGTAAATACGCCGCTAAACCAAATAAATATCGTCCTTTCGCTCTAACGAGCTGCATTTGTAAACTAGAATGGTTTGGTTCCTTGAATCCAATAACATTTTGAGTCCAATCCAAAGTGGGTTCAGAAACCCGAGAGGAACGGTAGACCATCTAGTCAGATAAAAAACATTTGCTCGAGAAGCTTTCGCATAGAAGGAACATCTTGTTGCTGTGATCTTTGCTATGTAGAAAGCATACGATACTACATGGCAATAAGGTATTATGAAAGACCTGCATGAAATGCGATGTCGTTAGATGTTCATGTAACGTAGTGAGAATGATCATCTAGATTTCAATTAGATTGAGTTTAAACAACATAGCCGAGTACACCGTATCTGATATACCACCGAGGCTTGTTGAAACACCTGATATTAACCTTGCTCTGCATGAGAGGACGAAGTCGAGTGCATTACCCGAATAACACAAGTCCTCCTTCCGGGAGTGCATTGCAGATTTCCCATATCATGTTCAGATATCCACTGATGGCTCAAAAGATGGTGAGAAGGTCTCCGCAGCATGCTACACCGATCACAATTGTTCAATCCGTCTACCAGATGGTGCCACTATTTACTGCTGAAGCATGTGCCATCGATTTGGCCCTCGACCATATCATTGAACACCACATTAAAAAGACAATCATTTGTTCTGACTATCTGTCTGTCCTTCAGAGTTAACACTTACGAGATCCTAAAATAAGTCATGCAACACCTTGTCTTTCGAATATCTTTAAAAAATACAAACAGAAACATCACAGCGGATTTCGAGCCATGTCGGAAATTCAGGCAACGAAATTGTTGACCGGCAAGCAAAAATGCTTTAAATCTGCAACAAACACATATCAAAATACCATATAAAGGTTTCAAACCTATCATTTGTACTGCCATTCAACGTTAATGGCAGCAACGCTGGTCTCTTGAGACAAGAAACACACTTTTAAAAAGTCCAACCACAACTTAAAACATCCATTCACAGTCGGAAAGATCGTAGAGAGGAAGTTGTCCTTTCTCGGCTCCGTACCGGGAATACATATCCTACTCATTCGTTCCTTTTAAAACGAGAAGATCCACCAATATGCAATGCATGTAACACTCAATTTTCTAATACAATGTTCCAATTTCAAGCTCATTCATGATAACTACTTTCGAGTCCGTCCCGGATATGAAAATAATGTTCAATGCCGTGTATTCGAAAGCGCTATCTAACTATTTGAAAGACATTTATCTATTCTATAGACATTGATGCCCCTTTACCTTGCTCTCTTTGACGTTGTTTATATATCACAAAGTTCACATAATCTTTTCATTACATGTGTTTTATTATTTTACCCACTTTTAACATAATGATCTAAATATCCAACACGAATGCTTTTAAAATACACATTTTTATCTGATTTTAAACTCAAATAAAACAAAATAATAGTATTCTGTTTAGCTCTAAATGACCATAGCTGTAAAACCGGAACAAATTATATGAGTTGATCATATTAACATTGGGAACTGGATACTACCCTGATAGTAACTTAACAGATTAGATTTGAGGTTAGATTGTTTTATGTAATTGCGGAAGACAGCCGGGCATATTTGCTTGGTTGCGAGCTCATTATTGAGAAATTGAATTGGTTGTTTCGAGATGTAACTTCTCACAAGGTAATCAAACAATAACAAATGTTTTGAAACTCAACAAAAAGTGAGTTTGTAGTAGCGTTTGCTTCTAGACTCGAGTTGTTCTTATTACAATATGTCACAGCAAGGGGTGTTAATGAGGAGATCGCTAGTGATATATTACTAAGAGTGAAACGTGTACAAGGTGGTGTATAATATAATATATATGAAAAAAATGAGTTAGGTAAGGTCAAGATTATAAAATTCTGACATTGAGGCGCGTATATTAAATCAACAATGTTAATTAACAAGGTTAACCACATACTACGGTATCCAAAAAAGAAAAAGAGTCACATTTATACAAGGAATGTACAAAAAACGCACATAATATATATATATATATATTACATTTTTACCAGTGAATATAAAAAAATATTCATTCTATACAAGTGATATTTTTCATCATATCTTTTTCACTAGTGAAAAATATCACTTTTGCTGATTTGACCAATCAGATTAATGATTACAAAATACCAAAATAATTTACTAATCAGGGGCAACTATTTTGTTTTGTATGCAAACTTTCGCTGCGCACTCATATCAAAATATTAGCCCCACTCGTGAAATATATTTGGTATTACTGAAGACACTGTTAGATATCCTATATGTATATGGTCTAGTAAGTAATAACGACGGTATAAACCAATATAGGTACTGGATCCTAACAAACAAATGTTGGATAAAGGGGCAGATTGCCTGGAAAATTCGACAATTTCTTGTCTGTACTGTCGTTATTACTACTTGACATATATAAAATGAGTTAGGTCAGGGATGCTAAGGTTATAAAATTCTGACATTGAAGCGACCAAATCAAATCTCATAAGAAAATTAGATGAAAAAAACCCTCACATAATTCAATTAATTTGATTATTCTAAATGAACTATTTGTTTTAAACATAGTATTTGAAAAGAGCATTGAACCGTGTCACTATTCGAATGAATTACTGCATGAAAACAGGTTACGTGAGCAGCAGGTTATGAATGAGAATATAAACCATTCAACCAAGTCTTATCACAGTCTGATTACCATCAAAGTCTTAGAATTCAGATTAGATTTCTGTTTTATGAGGTAAGGAAAATTGGTGTTCTGTTGGTGTTACGAATGATTACTAATTTATGGTTGGATTGTAAAGAAAATAAAAATGAATCTTAAATATACCTTTAATGATAAGAAAGATAATATACTATGTAAATATGTTTGTATATATAGATGATACACGGTTTAAGAGTAAAATGTGCAATATACAAATGAATGGTACTACTGGCTCGCCGAATAGCGTGGCACATAAATATGCCGCTAAAAAGTCGGCGTGATTCTGACTGAAACTGGCAGGTTTCAAATCCCGGTAGCTACACAGGCTGAGTAAGTCTTTGTGGAGAGACTGAGAAGTCTCTCATGTAGTGATTGGTGGTCACTGAATAAGTGCCCATTTGTCATGAGGTAGCGGGTTGTTGCGCTGTACGAGGCTTGATCATCGCCGGTGCTTACGACAGCCACTGCACAGTAACGGTGCCCGGCGAGAGCACGCACGATAGGCGTGTGTGAGCGATATTGCCTTTCATTGCTATAGTTATATCGTTGTTTTTGCAAACAGCACGAGCATCTTATATGTTCTTATATATATCACATAGAGATTAATCCATTGTACATATAACCGATTCCATACCGATTGTAATAAGACCAGTCCAGTGCACTGAAATCATAGCTTGGGACGGACTAGGTGCACATTACAATATCAACAAAGTGTATTCCTTTCAAAATCAAATGACTTTGACATCAGGAAAAGCCTATACAAGTTATCTTCAAAAGCATATTAACACTATATACAATATAATATTACAAAAGTGTATCTATGTATTCTGATATTGAATGTAAATAATATAATTTTGTGCAACAATTTCCTCACCAAAATCATGACAATAAAAGTGTTCTGATATTTAATCTCCAAGGTTCCAAGCAGACATTAGGGAATCTCTGAAATTATCTCGAAATATGTCAGAGCGCATGTTGCGGTCTAGATATCTAAGTTGGCACAAATATGATACTCAGAATAATTCGACAGCCATCGATTAGAAAATTAATTGTTGTGTAAGATTTGTATTCTGATTTTTAGCTCACCTGGACCAAAGGTCCGGTGATCTTATGTCATGGCGCGGCGTCCGTCGTCCGTCCGTCGTCCGTCAAATTCGATCAGAAACATCCCTGGGGAAAGGGGAACATATTTTGCATAAATGGTGACTGTGACCCCGAGGGGCCAAAGGGGCGGGGTCCAATAGGGGAAATAGAGGTAAATCGTTTAAATCGCTACTAGTCATAAAGTTATGAATGGATTTGAACTTAATTTGGTCAGAAACATCCTTGGGGAAGGGGAACAGATTTTGCACAAATGGTGACTGTGACCCCAAAGGGGCCAAAGGGACGGGATCCATAAGGGGAAATAGAGGTAATTCCTTTAAATCGCTACTAGTCATTAAGTAATGAATGGATTTGAACCCAATTTGATCAGAAACATCCTTTGGGGAAGGGGAACAGATTTTGCATAAATGGTGACTCCGAACTCAAAGGGGCGGGGCCCAATAGGAGGAATAGAGGTAATTCCTTTAAATCGCTACTAGTCATGAAGTGATGCATGTTCTAAAAACAAGTCTTGAGGTCATTCAGACCTTAGAGAGTCTGGACTTCATAAATCTTTAAAGCAGTTGGGATCCCCATACTATTGCCATATTGAATTGAATTGAAATTGAACATTATTTTGACATTTGATCTAATCCAACCAGGTGAGCGATACAGGCCCCGTGGGCCTCTTGTTACATCGATATTCCTAATCAGTTTTATTATATATGTTTGAGAGATGCATGTGCGCAACCTCGTTATAGTCCTAGCAGCTTTCATATGAACAGACATTAGTAACTGTGTAAAATACTCGACACAATTATCAAAAAGACATCTGCATAATTCACACTCGGTGCTATACAGGTTATTTATTTAAAACAATTCTTCTTGAAAATCCTTCTTTTATAATGATTTTAATGTAAAATAGTAATTCTATTAAGTGCTTTTGGTATATGCTATTAATATGTTAAATCCATTTACCTTCATCTAATGATATTACACGTAGTTGTTTAAGTCTTTATCAGGTTGTGTGACATTTCGTTTCCTAATGAATATATACGATTACGTTTTTGTATGGTTAAATCTTATATCCCATTTCTTACCCCAAGTGTTGATTCATGTTATATTAACACAATAATGTCTGACCATTTACTCCTAAAAAAACTATGTTGTGTAAAAATGCGGATTAAGTGATCAATTCTTTAAAAATCAGTGCAATGCAGGTGACGCTACATATATTATATTTGGATTAAGGGGAGCTCAGTGCCCTCGCTGTCGTAGAATCTATTATTAAGTTAAATATGGGGCTTAAGTTGTAGCAGGTATAATCCAGGTATAATGTTGTATTTTAAGGCCGAGAAATAATGTATCTACATATACTAATCCCGCATTGTTTTGGTGCTCCACTATATATGCACTCCTGTCCTGTCCAACTTTCAAAGACCGGATCAGCATTTAGCAGCTGATTGTATCGCCTGGGTATTCCCTGATAATTTTGAGTCGCTATTCAAACATGCAAGCAAACCTCGACAGAGGTGTTACTAATCGCGACGGAATGTGGTCGTCTAAAGCTTCTGGACGTTATTTTTAACGTAAAGTCAATATCAAATTCTTTCATTGATGTTATAGAGGCTCTCTTTGAAATTATGACTGCCTGTTTGAATGGGATACTCCATCCAGAGGTCGTTAGAAAAAGACAACAAGGAGAGGGTGATGCCGAAGTAAATGAAGGCTAACTGTTTGGCTCCAAGAGTGAAAGTAGAACCGGATCTCTCTAGATGGGCTAAGTCGAGATTTGTCAGGAGGGATGCATCTTCCGTTACCTTTCCCGAGTTTGATTTGGAATATTTGAAGAATGTTAAATGTGGAACCTATCAGTTACCGTAGGCTACAGGTTAACTCACTGAACATTGGAATGATGAAGGATACTATGAGGAGTGGGTTAATTAGAACTCGCCAGATTCGTTCTAGACATAAGAGACTAAATACAATGTTTGGATTCGGTTTAGCTTGTCACCTGATGGCAAAATTCTAATTACAAAACGAAGGGAATGTGTGCGCACACACCCAGCATACTATATTACCTTGGCTATTACAGAAAGCTA
Source organism: Pecten maximus (assembly GCF_902652985.1). Classification (NCBI taxonomy): domain Eukaryota; kingdom Metazoa; phylum Mollusca; class Bivalvia; order Pectinida; family Pectinidae; genus Pecten; species Pecten maximus. Next base: position 6,716,396 of record NC_047027.1, on the reverse strand, counting down.
GACATTCCGTAACCATTCAAACACGAGCAAAAACAACAACAACAACAAAAAATATTAAAAAAAAATAAAAAAACATTCAGACTGAGCTTGAAATAGAATGAAGTACTTTGTAGTATAGAACCGATGTCGATCATTTGTTTGGAACACATATTAAAATCTTTGATGCCCAATATATAGGACAGGATATATAATCATGTGTCTTTCTATATTTTAACACAAACATAAACCCAAACTAATAATGTGCCAATATTATATGAAGAAAAGTAGTTTGTAAATAAGGACATGTTAATTACTAAAATCTTCAGGAGAATATCTTTGATTTTTAAAGGGAAAAAGTTTACATAAACCTTGTTGTTAATTGTAAACCTTATTATATTATTTATTTATATTCAAGTCACATTCTTTCAAAGGCTTACCTAATATAAATATTACATAATATTATCGTATACAGAAAGAAGTTGATTCACAGTAGAATCTACAGTCTCCGGGGATAAAGCCTGATTGATGTTGAGAAAAAACTTTGTATTCACGCAAGTAGTTACACAGATATTTAAATTGATGATACAGAAACAGGATGAGAGATTGAGACATCGTTCGAATTATTCTTGCTCTTGTATCAACAAAGAAGGATATAAGAGGACAAACAATAGTTTTTTTTTTTAATTTTGGAACAATTCCAGCAAAGGTTTGCAACTATTTATCTGGAGGTAGGTTGTTTCAAGTTTTCTAAAATATTGTGTTTAATACGTCTTAAACAATTACGATCAAATCAATACCTTTCAAAGTCAAATTAACATTTAAGGATTACTTTGTCTAATCAAAACAAAGGTTTTATCGTTTGGTCTCACTGTACCTACGATATGATGTACATAGTTACCTATTTGTGTATTTATTGATTCAAATAGAGCATTGCTAAAATTATTTACAGCGTCCCTGTAAAATTGTGTTGTGTGTAGACAAAAATGATAGAAATCTACAATACCAACTATAATGTCATCAAAATTGTTAACATTAATGCCAACTTGTTCAGTGAATTTTGAAGTTTGGATATAGAGTTTGAATTATACATGTTTTAAAGAAAGTGTATTATTCGTTCTAATTTCACAATATGTATACTAGTATCCCGAACACACGTCTACCATAAAACTAGGCTATAAACCAACGACAATATACTCGATGGTTTAATCGGTTAATTTGAATGAGAAATAAATATTTGTGATTTTCAGTTGTGGTGCATAATTTGCAATTGAAAACACATACTTACATGTCTCTGTGAAGGATTAAGATTAAAATGACATGCATTTAGTAGATGAGAAATAATTTGTTTGTGATCTATGGTTATATACACTCATTAAGTCTTAGTTTTGATGGATAATTGGGAATTAATACATCGTATAATATGTCTTTGTGATGATATGCTTCCAATACTCCTCTTTAGATATCATTTTTCTCGCTTTCATCTCAAAGATTTATTATATCAACTTATTTTGTTTGAAAAAACCGAATTATCTCTAACAGCAAGAATAAGCAAGCAAAAGTGAATGTAACTTCAGATGTTGTCCTTATATGACGCATCAGTGATTCCAAATGCCTAAATGGTTGACACAAAGTAGGCGACAAATGTTTGTTGCAGACAGTAGCGGCATGTTTGGTCACGGATAGAGTGAGAATTTGGGTATTGTGGCCCATGACTTGAGCGACATGTTTGCCCACAGATGGGGGATATATTGTATTATAAAATATTTATTATATTATTTTTCTAAAGGCAAGAATCACAACGCCAAAATGAATTGAACTGTAAATTACAGTTTTGTTCTTATATGTCGCTTCAGTGATGCCAAAAGCCTTCACTGTTGACACAAAGTATGCTGCAGACAGGAGTGGTATGTTTGGTCACGTAAAGAATTTGGGAATTTCGGTCGATGACTTGAGCGACATATTTGGTTACTGATGGAGTTATATGTTATATTTAAGGACATTACCCATATAAATGATTACGTATTGTATATGATATGTTGGACACTTGATTATATTTGCCATATACACACCTCTGGATAGGTTGATAAAATATTGGTAATCAAGTTGTTTATTGGCTGGTTGTTGTATGGGTTCTTGTTTCAATCACAACACAATTATATAAACAAATGCCGATTGAAAAAAACCCATTACACGTAGATTCTGATAGGTTCTTAGGTGGGTCAAACCAGCCTCATGTATATACTCTTCGAGTCAGATGACCTAAACATCCGAGTTATATCACAGTTTGGTTACCGTAAAGACTATTTACGTATTAGTTAACAACAACAATAAAACAAACACAAATGTTCGTAAGTCAATCGGAAATTTGGAAGTCATTCATCAACACAATCGAGATATAAATTGCATGTATTACTAGTAACGTATCTTGTTATCTTCAAATGTTAACTTAGCTTTATTTCACGACTGTTATGTACATGTATATGGAATACTGTTCGGTGAGATATCTATCTATTTAATGTACGGTCAAAGGATAGAAAACTCTTTTTCCGGATAGTTTAGTTCCATTTCGTTCTTATTTTATTAGTTTGTACTTTATTCCGGAATTAGTCCGTCCGGTCTATGTTTTGTTGCTTAGGAGAGGCCCCGTAGGCCTAAATTCACCCATCTCACAGCGTGACAACACGACTGTCTGTATTCAAACACTCGCCTTATCAAGTTGGGCGCCTTTGTCAAGGTGAAGTCTGAATTTTTCTGTATGGCCACGTGATGAGGCCCATTCTAGCGCATCGCCCTGTTTCAAAGTATGACGATTTCATTCGTCAATATGCAATATCAGCTTTTACATGGTTGCGTTATGTAAACAAACAAAGGGTGATTGAGAACAAAAATCTACATTAATGAATTGATGATTCTTTTTTTCCACTGGTCTCTCCAAATTAATCGTATACGATGGCAATAACTTGTGGTATTGAATAAAAAATAAATGAATTGAAGTTTTTTTTTTTTTTTTTTTTTAATTTGTGACTATTGGATCAATGGAAACTTAAACTATTGCTATGTTCTGAATATCATATGCAGATAGTTCCCAAAAAACCGGTCTTTAAAATATAATGGCGGTATCACCCGCGGCAACATTTTCAACGACTGGATTGATTACCAATAGATGAGAAATAAATGAGTTTGTGACCTACGGTTTTGAACAATAAACACAGACAAATGCTAGTTAGAAAAAACACCACACATTGATTCTGATAGATCAGACATAATTGAAAATATCCGATGACATTCTTTGAAATTGCATGTCAATCTCTTTCATTTCATATGGATAACTCAATATATCAAGTTATTTTTTGTTTTGATGATTTCTAATTTTAGAAATTACCAAATACATATCCCGTGCTTACATTTCCTAACCACCAACTCGTTATCTTTCATAGATTATTTTTGGATTAAACTCTCATGGCGATATACGACAATGTTAAGATTGATCTTTAAATTAGGATTGTACAATAATCATAAGATATGAGCATGTTTGAAATAATCAGTAGAGCCAAAATAAATTAAGACTGCACCATATTGCTGGTTTGTCCTTCTTGGACATGTCAGTTATACGAAGGAAGGCAATTAACCCAAAGGGAACAACTGATAAAGCGATAATATGCCGAATGTACATTAGTCTCATAATACAATAAAAAGTGTCGTCGTTATACATGTATATATTTGGGCCTGGGCTTATGTTTTGTAAAAAAAAAATGGAAATAAGCTGATAACTCCTCCCTATGTTCAAAAATTGACGTCAGTGTTTCGAAAACAGTTTAAATATTTAAAGCATTCATAACACGTAGTTTTCTAAAAATAAAACATGTGTAATAATAACGCTATCAATTTCCAAAAGTCACAATCATAGGTCAGGACATCATGTTAAAAAATCTAGGGATCAATTAATTATATATATTTGGCCATTGACGTTATGCATTGGTAGATATAACCATTTACGCATTTAAATGTAACAATATCAAAGGTAACGGTATGAAATGTGTTTACAGGTTGTTTTGATATCAACGCTACTTTATTTGATTGCAAGGAAGGTAAACATACCAATAAGTTGCAATATGCTTCGTATCTCAAGCTTAAACATCTTTGCCCTCGGGTTTTGAATACCCGTATCATCCCCAAAAATATTAGTCCGAAGTATCGTGTCCTATAACATCTGCTTGAAATTCAGTTATGTTATCAATATTAATAATTGTATAGTTAACACATTCGTATAAACACCATTCAGAAATTATCAAAATTAAAAAAAAAATCACTAAAATAATATATTAACTTTATAAGAATGTTTAAGAAATCAAGTTGGTGTTCAAACAATCATTACACTGTAAGAATTATTAGCTGAGGTATGTTTGTCGTTACTATTTTTCCCCTATTAACACAACATGATCATTATCTTCCTAATGTCTCCCTTGACACTGCTTCATTTTTGGACTTTAGCTGAGAGTTTGCCACTATAAGGAATGTTTTTGGTTTTTTCTCCTGGCCGAGACAAACCAGGGTCAATAAAATGGGAGTTGTTAATTCTACTTAATAATGAAACATAGGGCAATATTACAATTTATTGCATTTTTGCCAGAGAATTATGGAAATTAATCAAACTAATAAAATTTATATTTTCACTGCAGCGATATAGGATTTTTCAGTGAAAATATAAGATTTTGCAGTGAAAATATAAGTTTTCCGTTTTTGACTTATCAGAGCGGATCTTTGTATTCACCTCGTTGAAACTTTTTTTTTCCAATCGAAGCGGAGAAAGATAAATTGGTAATTTTGCTGTATTTCTGAAAATTTCAGACTAGTTTTTGAAAAAAAAATCACTTGACGTTAGCTATTCATGCACAGATTCTAAAACAGCAGAAAACGCTTAAGTTTAACGTTGATAAGTCCTTCGAAATTGCGCCGTCAAGTTGACGTGGAGTGACGTCGAACGGATATGACTCCAGCACTTTTTGACCCTTTAAATTTTAGATGTTTTTAATTTTGTGTTAATTTTGTGTTAATTTTTTTTTTGAAATGCAACAAAAAGAAAATTGAATGGTTTCCCGTTAAGTATTTATTTTTTTACTCGTTTGACAGAATATTTCGATATTTCAAATATTGATTTTCTATCATACTCGTGAAATATATCTTATATTAAACGGGAACCCAGTTAATATCCTCTATATAAACACCATGATTACAGGAAACATGTTGAGTTTGCTTTCAAATGGACAAGTCTACATTAAGTGTACTTCGAATGTACATCTACATACACCTGTTCGAAGTGTATTAATGCGAGATAAACAATATTACTCACCTTAGGATTATATCCCTGTTCGGCATCGTGCATCTGTTGTGTATCATGTGGACTTTTCTGTAATTAATTGAAATAGGTATTACTTGTATCTGTTTATCTTTGTTTTGACCAATATATATTATTAAAAGTTATATCCCTTTTAGCTCATCTGGACCGAAGGTCCGGTGAGGTTATGTCATGGCACAGCGTCCGTCGTCCGTCTGCGTCCGTCCGTCAACATTTACTTGAAATCGCTAAAGACGTTCTTATCGGATTTTGACCAAATGTGGCCCAATAGGGAATCTGAGGCAATTACCTTAAATCGCTACTAGTCTTAAAGTTATGAATGGATTTGAACCCAATTTAGTCAGAAACATCCTTGGGGGAAGGGGAATAGATTTTATATAAATGGTGACTCTGAACCCTGCTAGCATGCCAAATGTACATTAGTCTCATAATATAATAAAAAAAGTGTCGTCGTTATGCATGTATATATTTGGACCTGGACATATGTTTTGTAAAAAAATGTTTTGGAAATAAGCTGATAACTCCTCCCTATGTTAAAAAATTGACGTCAGTGTTTCGAAAACGATATTCTCCCCGGTTTAACTGATTAACAATGAATGAGAAAATATTTTGTTATTTATCTAAATTACTAGGCAATATACAAAGTAATGCCTGCTGGTTCATCACTAAAGCAAGATTTGATGGTTACTTGGTAATACTTTAAAAAAAACTTACTAAAAATATCTATGATGGGATATTAATCAAATGCTCAATTTTGTAAAGACTGAAATGACACGGATTTCGTATTGATGCTTTATTTTTTTCGAGTTCTTTGTTCCATGTTTGATATGTCTGCCGAACAAAACCATTTCTTATTGGAGAATTACAAATGAGATATTTTAGGTTAACCGTATCTAATCATCATTTATTTTTGGCCAATCCGTTTTGTATAAATTATGCTGTCGATGTAATTTTCTCGATTTTATCTGAAAGGACTGAGAAAAGACACTCCAGATATTTGCCATTTAATAATGAACGTTATATATGATAAAGCCAAACACCAATTAAAGTAAATAATACCGGTACTTAGTCCTTCTAGGAATCGTCAGTGATACTAAAGGCCTAAATTGTTGACACCAAGGAAACGACTTGTCAAACGGTAATAGGCCGAAAGTAAGATAGCGCCATAATACAATCAATGAACTGGCCTAGTTATACATACATGTATAACTACTCAATTTCAAACATCAGTTTTATTCTGCTTACTCATCTTTTTCCAGGCAATCAAGACGGAACATACATGACGTCTGGTTGCTTTGAGTCACTCACCTTATCAGGTTGGGCGCCTTTGTCAAGGAGTAGTCTGACTATTTCAGTATGGCCCTCAGTTGCAGCTATTGTAAGTGCATCACCCTGTATCAAAGTATGGAATTTCCATTCATTGTTATAATGTGTTTAAATATAATGAAAACTTAGCATTTAATGCGATAAAAAACATCAGTATTAACGACATAATGTCAGCCCCTGTAAGATTATGTTGTGTGTAGACAAAAGTGATAGAAACCGACACTATCTACAATAACAGCTATTTTGTCATCAACAATGTTAATTAGATGTCAAGTTATCAAATTAATTTCGAAGTTTAGACATAAAGTCTGCATTAGAAATGTATTAAAGATTGTGTAATATTCGTTCTTATTTCACAATATCTATATATGTATCTTAAAAACACGTCTACCATAAAACAAATTGAATGAGAAATGATTATGTTTGTGATCTTCAGGTATTAGGCAATACAGTAACGCCTGCTCAATCATCACTAGAGCTGAGTTGTGGTGCAAAACTAGTCATTTAAAACACCTGCTTCCATGTCTCTGAGAAGGAATAAGATTTTAGTAGATGAAATAAATTTGTTGGTGATTTATGGTTGTATACACTAACTAGAGCTTGGTTTCGGTTGATAATTGAAAACTTAAAACATCGCATAACATGTCTTTGTGATAGCGTATACTTCCAATACTCCTCTTTAGATATCATTTTCTCCCTTTTATTTCAAAGATTTATTAATTTTAGTTATTTTACTAGTGGTGTGACACCTAAAGGAGTGTCACAGAAAGAATGAAGTGTAGTTATCGAAGATAACTCTGGTTGAGCACGAAATACAGATAAAAATAAATGCTGAGGATGATACAGAAATGTCCGTCTTGAGTTCAGAGGTTCCATGCACGAGTCCTGGTTTACATCAAAATCGTTTAATGTCAATATTTCGACCAATAAGAAGCCTCAGCGTGGTTCTAGGACAAGAAAATCCGTGAGGTTGAATTTTCATCTAAGATTTGACCAATTTAATTCCTCCGTGTTGTTGTTATGGCAATGACTCCAATGTGGTTGAATTCGAATTCCCCTATTTGCCATTTTGCATCCAAATCCAATGTCTAAACTTCGACCAATCAGAAGCCTTGATATGGCAATAATACCCATGCAATGGAATTTGCAGTCCCCTAATACCAATATATACCATATACCAATGGTAATCAAAATCAAACAATATCTAAATTTTCACCAGTCAGAGGCAAGTAAGTATGTGGCGGTCATCTTGGCTCACTGATCGGAAAATAAAGGATCAGTTGCAAACCCCATGACCTTGAAGAACATTTGTGTCAATTTCTGTTTCAGTGGGAACTTAATAGATTATTGGTTATTTTATAAAACTGGTAACCCCCAAAACCTTTATTTCCTTTCCTTTAGCATTAATAGCTTCACTTGCTCTTAATTTCCTCACTTGCACATAATTTATTCGCGCGACATTAAAACTCTCAATTGCGTTTAAATATTAATACTGGCGCGAGGAAATTGAAGGTTTGGGGGTTACCACTGTAATAATTTTTACAATTCTTCAGTTTTCTGGAATATGACATATTAAATGGTTATGAGACATCAATTGGCATCTATGCAAGCATACGTTCAGGGTCTCTTGAGTGTTGTTGTCAGTGAGGTAGTCACCCACTACTACAAGGAGACCCAGTCTCAAAACGATCCTGATTGCAATATATAAACGTGGTGATAAAACAAGTAAACAATCAACCCCAAGTTCATATTAGTAACAGATGTATTCGCGGTATTCTAATCGATAAATAATTACATAAACCATCAAAGATAAAAAAAAATAGCATGCATATCATGATGATGTCAATATCAGGGCTTCTAGGGACCACAGAACCAAATCAAAAATAGATTGAGAGTTTTTCCTGTTTGGGCAGAAGATTAAAAAGGACGGTGAATGCATCGGGGCCTACTGATTGGATATTTAGGTGAGAGAAGTTTCCAAATGTTTATGTGTGGGTTTGGCAATACATGTAGATGTAAAATATGTAGAAAAAAAAGTCATTTTTTGCTAGCCTGTTTTGTCAGGGGGAGTTAATCAAGTGTGTATTTTGTTGTAAATTTAGATGGATTTTTTAGAGCTGAATTCAATACAAGATGGTGGCCCCCATATAAAAAAGGTTCAAATTGGTAGAATTTTTTATCACTCTATTTAGAGGTTTCCGAGATGACAAGCTTCAAAATTATTGCTACTGGACCAGTGTTGAAAACTCTAATTAAGCAGTACAGTGGTAAACGTTAACATTACCATCTATGGGAACTCATTTGGTTCCATGGTCCCTATAGTGTGTTGTTCATATCTTTTAAATTGATAAAGTATTTCTATAACTAAGTTGAAAATACCGCTTGAGTATTGATACTGAAAATAACTTCCACAAGTGTACACACAACCTTAAACATCACTTCTGGTCTGAACATGATATTGGGACCACAATTAATTTCGAAATATTTTATGGAGATACCTGTAAATATGCATTTATCACCAAAGTGTCGATTATTTACATCCGGGTCAGGGGTAGAGGTCAAATCTACATCCGAAAGTGTGTTAACGACTGGTACATTCGATAGGCCAATCAGCCGGTGTTTCACTTGAACCAAGTCCGTGTGGAGAATGTGTTTCCCTGGTTTGTAGCTGTTTTCCCGAGTAAATAATACATGAAACGGGTACTTTATATATGATACGAGGATAAATAGTGTGTTGAGATTTAGAAAATCACAATTACACACTGTTACTGAAAATAGAATGACGTAGGAATCTGGATGTAAAAAGGCGGGAATTCCCCAGGCGGGGGTTCCCCATTCCCAAGTGCAGTGTAAATGTCTGGCTTACTGTCTTTCGATTATACGTACCCGTGTGCCCTTAGCGGAAACTGTTGCATCATGGACACGACAGAAAAATGAACGTTATGTACCATATTTGTCAAAACAAGATTAATCCTGTGTTTGGGATAGATATTTGTGAAAAATATGTAAAAAAAAAAAAAAAAAAAACATGTATAGAGAATAGTGTCATTCGTATTTGCTCTGATATTGTAAAATTGTAAGAAATATTGGCAGTGACAGTAAAATACAACCCAGCTCACCGAGCGCTAAAAGTTCAACCAGACAAGCGGAACAGACTTAGTAACGTCACTCGTGAGGTACGTCCGTAATAGACTCTCCGGAATGTGTGACCTCGCAGTACATAGTACCCATGTTCAAAACCCTATTGTGACTGTTCTGTGATAGATACAGAAAAAAAACTAGTAATACCGTTTTCTTTTGAATTACATGTACTTGCGATGTGTGGAGTTTCAATAAGTTGGCTTTATGCGTTAATTCTCTAGGCAGTTTTGCAGAAACCAGCAGTCAAAGTGTCGGTTTGGTGTGTTTGTACTCAAAATATCTCCATAACTACATTATTCACAGATATACGGGACATGCCAGGACTATATCACACCGAGTTTTACAAGTGGGGAAAAAATTTATCAAAATGTATAGAGTCGTTTTTCAGTTAGCTCCGGGAAAGTATTCTGAATTAGCCGCATGTACATTACCGTCCCACACTACACTATATTCCACATATTCTTGGTTACGTCAGTAATCTCTCGAAAAATACGACCCTTTTTTGAAACCTATTGTGGCCGTTCTATGAAAGATAAAGAAAAACTAAAGATACTCTTTTCTTTAGAACTATCTCTACTTGCTATGTGTGGAGTTTCAGTTTTTTGGATTGAAACGCTGATTTTTAAGGACCTGTTAAACAGAAGCTACCGGTCAAAATGACGATTTTGGCATGTTTGACCCAAAATATCTCATAAATAACAATTTCCACAGGGATACCACACACATCCAGACCTAGATCGAGTCGAGTTTTACAATGGTTCAAAAAACCATAAAGATTGTATGTGACATTTTTTCCACCATCAAATCGCTACAATAGCCGGCAAAATGGGCGAACTAGCCCATACTTTCATTACGCTCCACAAGGAACGATAACAGAGTTATCGCCTCTTACTACACTCCATTCTTTACTAGTGGGGTGACACCTGAAGGATGTCACAGAAAGAATGAAGCTTAGTAATGGGCGATAACTCTGATTCAGAGTGGTTGTCATCGAAACTACTCAATATCTTAATTTCGACCAATAAGACTCTGTGTTGGTCCCAATGCAACCAAAGCCATCAAGTTGAATTTTCAGTCGCTTAATAGACCAACATATCAAATTTGATAAAAATCGGACAATATCTTAAATTGGACCATGAATGTAACTATGTGCCAAATTTTATTGAAAACGGACAGTTTCTATAATTGGACTAATCAGAGGTCAGTAAATGGCAGCCATTTTGTTAAAAAGGTATGTGGGGTGACAAGAGTAAAAAGTGTACCATTTTGTACCTGTTTCCTTTTCAGATTTCGTCAAAATCCGACTTTCTAACTTTGGACCAATCAGAGGCCAGTTAAAGGTGACCATTTTCTTTAAATGTGAATTTGAGGTTACCAGAGTGACCACTGTCCATATATGTGCTTACATACCAAATTTCATCAAAGTCAGACAACATCTAAATTAAGACCAATCAGAGGCCAGGGAATGGCGACCATCTTGTTAAAATGTGAAATGATGTTACGAGAGGGACCAGTGTCCCATGATGTAGCTACATATCAAATATTGTTGAAATCGAACAATATTTCAATTTGGACCAATCAGAGGTCAAGAAATGGCGACCATTTTGTTAAAGTGTGAAATGATGTTGCGGAAGGGACCGGTGTCTAATGATGTAGCTAAATGCCAAATGTCGTTAAAATCGGACAATATCTAAATTTGGACCAATCAGAGGCCAGAAAATGGCGGCCATTTTGTTAAAAAAGTTAATGGAGGTTACAAGAGTAACTGTTGTCCCATGAAGTACCTACATACGAAATTCCATTGCAATCGAACAATATCTAAATTTGGACCAATTTCCTCGAAAAATGGGAATTCACTCAATCACTTGTTAATCTTCCGGGTTGATGGGAATTGGCTCATCCCAATATTTTTAATATTGGAGGAAAATGGGAATAATTCACACTTGTTTGAGGAAAATCCCTTTTCTGTATTCCCATGTGGATAACAAAGGAGAGAAGGAAAATTGTTTGGTTTTTTGCTTTAGCCATTTACAATATTTCGAGACATCGCCCATAGAATTCAAAGTCAGTATCAGAGTCTGTGTCAGTAGTTCATGTTGAGCTAATAGGGAAATGTCTAGATATTACAATTTTTTGCTGATTTGAAAATTTTTCAGCTTCTTAAAATTAGTGTTTTGAATCACTATAAATATAAAGGTTATGATCGATCGTCATCATTTCTTAAACTATCTATGATCAATTATTGATCGATCATGATCATGAATAGAAAGATATATCTGCAAAAAACATTCAAATGAAAAGTCATGCCCAATATCAAGTCCCTGGGCCTCTTGGTTATTGAGAAGTCCTTTGAAGATTATAGCCTATTTGACCTATGTGACCTTGAATGAAGGTCAAGGTAATTTATTTGAACAACTATTGTAGTCCTTCACTCCAGCATGCGACCGGCCCAATATCAAGTCCCTGGGACTCTTGATTATTGAGAGGAAGTCGTTTGAAGATTATAGTCAATTTGACGCATGTGACCTTGAATGAAAGTTAAGGTCATTTACTTGAACAAACGTTGTAGCCGTTCACCCCAGCGTGCTACAGGCCAAATATCAAGTCCCTGGGCCGCTGGGTTATTGAGAGGAAGTCGTTTGAAGATTATAGCCTATTTGACGCATGCGACCTTGAATGAAGGTCAAGGTATTTTATTTGAACAAACTTTGTAGCCCTTCTCTCCAACATGCTACAGGCCCAATATCAAATCGCTGGGCCTCTTCGTTATTGAAAGAATTCATTTGAAGATGATAGCCTATTTGACCCATGTGACCTTGAATGAAGGTCAAGGTCATGTATTTGAACAAACGTTGTAGCCCTTCAACCGAGCATGCTACAGGCCCAATATCAAGTCCCTGGGCCTCTTGGTTATTGAGAAATCCCTTGAAGATTATAGCCTATTTGACCTATGTGACCTTAAATGAAGGTCAATGTAATTTATTTGAATAACTATTGTAGTCCTTCACCCCAGCATGCGACCGGCCCAATATCAAGTCCCTGGGCCTCTTGGTTATTGAGAGGAAGTCGTTTGAAGATTTTAGTCAATCTGACCCATGTGACCTTGAATGAGAGTTAAGGTCATTTACTTGAATAAACGTTGTAGCCGTTCACCGCAGCATGCTACAGACACAATATCAAGTCCCTGTGCCTCCTGGTTATTGAGAAGAAGTCATTTGAAAATTATAGCCTATTTGTCCCATGTGACCTTGAATGAAGGTCAAGGTAATTTATTTGAACAACCACTGTAGCCCTTCACCTCAGCTCAGCATGCGACAGGTTCAATATCAAGTCCCTGGGCCTCTTGGTTATTGAGAGGAAGTCGTTTGAAGATTATAGTCAATTTAACGCATGTGACCTTGAATGAAAGTTAAGGTCATTTACTTGAAAAAACGTTGTAGCCGTTCACCGCAGCATGCTACAGACCCAATATCAAGTCCCTGGGCCTCTTGGTTATTGAGAGGAAGTCGTTTGAAGATTATAGTCAATTTGACGCATGTGACATTGAATGAAAGTTAAGGTCATTTACTTGAACAAACGTTGTAGCCATCCAACCGAGCGTGCTACAGGCCCAATATCAAGTCCGTGGGCCTCTTGGTTATTGAGAAGAAGTCGTTTGAAGATTATAGCCTATTTGACGCATGCGACCTTGAATGAAGGTCAAGGTATTTTATTTGAACAAACGTTGTAGCCGTTCACGGCAGCATGCTACAGGCCCAATATCAAGTCCCTGTGCCTCCTGGTTATTGAGAAGAATTCATTTGAAAATTATAGCCTATTTGTCCCATGTGACCTTGAATGAAGGTCTAGGTCATTTATTTGAACAAACTTTGTAGCCCTTTAACCGCGCGTGCTACAGGCCCAATATCAAGTCCCTGGGCCTCTTGGTTATTGAGAAGAAGTCGTTTGAAGATTATAGCCTATTTGACCTATGCGACCTTGAATGAAGGTCAAGGTAATTTATTTGAATAAACATTGCAGCCCTTCACCCCAGCATGCTACAGCCCAATATCAAGTCCCTGTGCCTCCTGGTTATTGAGAAGAATTCATTTGAAAAGTATAGCCTATTTGTCCCATGTGACCTTGAATGAAGGTCAAGGTCATTTATTTCAACAAACTTTGTAGCCATTCACTCCAGCATGCTACAGGCCCAATATCAAGTCCCTGTGACTCCTGGTTATTGAGAAGAAGTCATTTGAAAATTATAGCCTATTTGTCCCATGTGACCTTGAATGAGGGTCAAGGTAATTTATTTGAACAACCATAGTAGCCCTTTACCCCAGCATGCGGCAGTCCCAATATCAAGTCCCTGTGCCGCCTGGTTATTGAGAAGAAGTCATTTGAAAATTATAGCCTATTTGACGCATGCGACCTTGAATGAAGGTCAAGGTATTTTATTTGAGCAACCATTGTAGCCCTTCACTCCAGCATGCTGCAAGCCCAATATCAAGTCCCTGGGCCTCTTTGTTATTGAAAGAATTCATTTGAAGATTATAGCCTATTTGACCTATGTGACCTTGAATGAAGGTCAAGGTAATTTATTTGAACAACCATTGTAGACCTTTACCCCAGCATCCGACCGGACCAATATCAAGTCCCTGGGCCTCTTGGTTATTGAGAGGAAGTCGTTTGAAGATTATAGTCAATTTGACGCAGGTGACCTTGATTGAAAGTTATGGTCATTTACTTGAACAAACGTTGTAGCCGTTCACCGCAGCATGCCACAGACCCATTATGAAATACCTGTGCCTCCTGGTTATTGAGAAGAAGTCGTTTGAAGAGTATAGCCTATTTGACGCATGAGACCTTGAATGAAGGTCAAGGTCATTTATTTGAACAAACTTTGTAGCCCTTCAACAGAGCGTGCTACAGGCCCAATATCAAGTCACTGGGCCTCTTGGTAATTGAGAAGTCCTTTGAAGATTATAGCCTATTTGACCCATGTGACCTTGAATGAAGGTCAAGGTTATTTATTTGAACAACCATTGTAGCCCTTCAACCGAGCGTGCTACAGGCCCAACATCAAGTCCCTGGGCCTCTTGGTAATTGAGAAGTCCTTTGAAGATTATAGCCTATTTGACCTATGTGACCTTGAATGAAGGTCAAGGTAATTTATTTGAACAACCATTGTAGCCCGTCAACCGAGCGTGCTACAGGACCAATATCAAGTCCCTGGGCCTCTTGGTTATTGAGAGGAAGTCGTTTGAAGATTTTAGTCAATTTGACCCATGTGACCTTAAATGAGAGTTAAGGTCATTTACTTGAACAAACCTTTGTAGCTGTTCACCGCAGCATGCTACAGACCCAATATCAAGTCCCTGTGCCTCCCGGTTATTGAGAAGAAGTCATTTGAAAAATTATAGCCTATTTGTCCCATGTGACCTTGAATGAAGGTCAAGGTCATTTATTTGAACAAACATTGTAGCCCTTCAACCGAGCGTGCTACAGGCCCAATATCAAGTCCCTGGGCCTCTTGGTTATTGAGAAGAAGTCGTTTGAAGATTATAGCCTATTTGACGCATGCGACCTTGAATGAAGGTCAAGGTATTTTATTTGAACAAACGTTGTAGCCGTTCACCGCAGCATGCTACAGGCCCAATATCAAGTTCCTGTGCCTCCTGGTTATTGAGAAGAATTCATTTGAGAATTATAGCCTATTTGTCCCATGTGACCTTGAATGAAGGTCAAGGTCATTTATTTGAACAAACTTTGTAGCCCATCACTCCAGCATGCTACAGGCCCAATATCAAGTCCCTGTGCCTCCTGGTTATTGAGAAGAAGTCATTTGAAAATTATAGCCTATTTGACCCATGTGACCTTGAATGAAGGTCAAGGTTATTTATTTGAACAACCATTGTAGCCCTTCAATCGAGCGTGCTACAGGCCCAACATCAAGTCCCTGGGCCTCTTGGTAATTGAGAAGTCCTTTGAAGATTATAGCCTATTTGACCTATGTGACCTTGAATGAAGGTCAAGGTAATTAATTTGAACAACCATTGTAGCCCTTCAACCGAGCGTACTACAGGACCAATATCAAGTCCCTGGGCCTCTTGGTTATTGAGAGGAAGTCGTTTGAAGATTATAGTCAATTTGACTCATGTGACCTTAAATGAGAGTTAAGGTCATTTACTTGAACAAACCTTTGTAGCCGTTCACCGCAGCATGCTACAGACCCAATATCAAGTCCCTGTGCCTCCTGGTTATTGAGAAGAAGTCATCTGAAAAATTATAGCCTATTTGTCCCATGTGACCTTGAATGAAGGTCAAGGTCATTTATTTGAACAAACATTGTAACCCTTCAATCGAGCGTGCTACAGACCCAATATCAAGTCCCTGGGCCTCTTGGTTATTGAGAAGAAGTCGTTTGAAGATTATAGCCTATTTGACGCATGCGACTTTGAATGAAGGTCAAGGTATTTTATTTGAACAAACTTTGTAGCCGTTCACCGCAGCATGCTACAGGCCCAATATCAAGTTCCTGTGCCTCCTGGTTATTGAGAAGAATTCATTTGAGAATTATAGCCTATTTGTCCCATGTGACTTTGAATGAAGGTCAATGTCATTTATTTGAACAAACTTTGTAGCCCATCACTCCAGCATGCTACAGGTCCAATATCAAGTCCCATGGCCTCCTGGTTATTGAGAAGAAGTCATTTGAAAATTATAGCCTATTTGACCCATGTGACCTTGAATGAAGGTCAAGGTTATTTATTTGAACAACCATTGTAGCCCTTCAACCGAGCGTGCTACAGGCCCAACATCAAGTCCCTGGGCCTCTTGGTAATTGAGAAGTCCTTTGAAGATTTTAGTCAATTTGACCCATGTGACCTTAAATGAGAGTTAAGGTCATTTACTTGAACAAACCTTTGTAGCCGTTCACCGCAGCATGCTACAGACCCAATATCAAGTCCCTGTGCCTCCTGGTTATTGAGAAGAAGTCATCTGAAAAATTATAGCCTATTTGTCCCATGTGACCTTGAATGAAGGTCAAGGTCATTTATTTGAACAAACTTTGTAACCCTTCAATCGAGCGTGCTACAGGCCCAATATCAAGTCCCTGGGCCTCTTGGTTATTGAGAAGAAGTCGTTTGAAGATTATAGCCTATTTGACGCATGCGACTTTGAATGAAGGTCAAGGTATTTTATTTGAACAAACGTTGTAGCCGTTCACCGCAGCATGCTACAGGCCCAATATCAAGTTCCTGTGCCTCCTGGTTATTGAGAAGAATTCATTTTGAGAATTATAGCCTATTTGTCCCATGTGACCTTGAATGAAGGTCAAGGTCATTTATTTGAACAAACTTTGTAGCCCATCACTCCAGCATGCTACAGGTCCAATATCAAGTCCCATGGCCTCCTGGTTATTGAGAAGAAGTCATGAAAAAATCATAGCCTATTTGACGCATGCAACCTTGAATGAAGGTCAAGGTATTTTATTTGAGCAAACTTTGTAGCGCTTCACTCCAGCATGCTACAGGCCCAATATCAAGTCCCTGGGCCTCTTCGTTTTTGAAAGAATTCATTTGAAGAGTATAGCCTATTTGACCTATGTGACCTTGAATGAATGTCAAGGTAATTTATTTGAACAACCATTGTAGCCCTTCACTCCAGCATGCGACAGGCCCAATATCAAGTCCCTGGGCCTCTTGGTTATTGAGAGGAAGTCGTTTGAAGATTTTAGTCAATTTGACCCATGTGACCTTAAATGAGAGTTAAGGTCATTTACTTGAACAAACCTTTGTAGCCGTTCACCGCAGCATGCTACAGACCCAATATCAAGTCCCTGTGCCTCCTGGTTATTGAAAAGAAGTCATCTTAAAAATTATTGCCTATTTGTCCCATGTGACCTTGAATGAAGGTCAAGGTCATTTATTTGAACAAACGTTGTAGCCCTTCAACCGAGCGTGCTACAGGCCCAATATCAAGTCCCTGGGCCTCTTGGTTATTGAGAAGAAGTCGTTTGAAGATTATAGCCTATTTGACGCATGCGACTTTGAATGAAGGTCAAGGTATTTTATTTGAACAAACGTTGTAGCCGTTCACCGCAGCATGCTACAGGCCCAATATCAAGTTCCTGTGCCTCCTGGTTATTGAGAAGAATTCATTTGAGAATTATAGCCTATTTGTCCCATGTGACCTTGAATGAAGGTCAAGGTCATTTATTTGAACAAACTTTGTAGCCCATCACTCCAGCATGCTACAGGCCCAATATCAAGTCCCTGTGCCTCCTGGTTATTGAGAAGTCATTTGAAAATTATAGCCTATTTGTCCCATGTGACCTTGAATGAAGGTCAAGGTAATTTATTTGAACAACCATTGTAGCCCTTTACCCCAACATCCGACCGGACCAATATCAAGTCCTGGGCCTCTTGGTTATTGAGAGGAAGTCGTTTGAAGATGATAGTCAATTTGACGCAGGTGACCTTGATTGAAAGTTATGGTCATTTACTTGAACAAACGTTGTAGCCGTTCACCGCAGCATGCTACAGACCCAATATGAAATCCCTGTGCCTCCTGGTTATTGAGAAGAAGTCATTTGAAAATTATAGCCTATTTGTCCCATGTGACGTTGAATGAAGGTCAAGGTCATTTATTTGAACAAACGTTGTAGCCCTTCAACCGAGCGTGCTACACGCCCAATATCAAGTCCCTGGGCCGCTCAGTTATTGAGAAGAAGTCGTTTGAAGAGTATAGCCTATTTGACGCATGCGACCTTGAATGAAGGTCAAGGTATTTTATTTGAACAAACTTTGTAGCCCTTCACTCCAGCATGCTACAGGCCCAATATCAAGTCCCTGGGCCTCTTCGTTATTGAAAGAATTCATTTGAAGATTAAAGCCTATTTGACCAATGTGACCTTGAATGAAGGTCAGGGTCATTTATTTGAACAAACTTTGTAGCACTTCAACCGAGCGTGCTACAGGCCCAATATCAAGTCCCTGGACCTCTTGGTAATTGAGAAGTCCTTTGAAGATTATAGCCTATTTGACCCATGTGACCTAGAATGAGGGTCAAGGTAATTTATTTGAACAACCATTGTAGCCCTTCAACCGAGCGTGCTACAGGCCCAATATCAAGACCATGGGCCTCTTGGTAATTGAGAAGTACTTGGAAGATTATAGCCTATTTGACCTATGTGACCTTGAATGAAGGTCAAGGTAATTTATTTGAACAACCATTGTAGCCCTTCAACCGAGCGTGCTACAGGCCCAGTATCAAGTCCCTGGGCCTCTTGCTTATTGAGATGAAGTCGTTTGAAGAATTTATTCAATTTGACCCATGTGACCTTAAATGAGAGTTAAGGTCATTTACTTGAACAAACGTTGTAGCCGTTCACCGCAGCATGCTACAGACCCAATATCAAGTCCCTGTGCCTCCTTGTTATTGAGAAGAAGTCATTTGAAAATTATAGCCTATTTGTACCATGTGACCTTGAATGAAGGTCAAGGTAATTTATTTGAACAACCATTGTAGCCCTTTACCCCAGCATCCGACCGGACCAATATCAAGTCCCTGGGACTCTTTGTTATTGAGATGAAGTCGTTTGAAGATTATAGTCAATTTGACGCATGTGACCTTGAATGAAAGTTATGGTCATTTACTTGAACAAACGTTGTAGCCGTTCACCGCAGCATGCTACAGACCCAATATCAAGTCCCTGTGCCTCCTTGTTATTGAGAAGAAGTCATTTGAAAATTATAGCCTATTTGTACCATGTGACCTTGAATGAAGGTTAAGGTAATTTATTTGAACAAACTTTGTAGCCCTTCAACCGAGCGTGCTACAGGCCCAATATCAAGTCCCTGGATCGCTCGGTTATTGAGAAGAAGTCGTTTGAAGAGTATAGCCTATTTGACGCATGCGACCTTGAATGAATGTCAATGTATTTTATTTGAACAAACTTCGTAGCCCTTCACTCCAGCATGTTACAGGCCCAATATGAAGTCCCTGGGCCTCTTCCTTTTTGAAAGAATTCATTTGAAGTTTAAATCCTATTTGACGCGTGCGACCTTGAATGAAGGTCAAGGTATTTTATTTGAACAAACTTTGTAGCCCTTCACTCCAGCATGCTACAGGCCCAATATCAAGTCCCTGGGCCTCTTCGTTATTGAAAGAATTCATTTGAAGATTAAAGCCTATTTGACCCATGTGACCTTGAATGAAGATCAAGGTCATTTATTTGAACAAACTTTGTAGCCCTTCAACCGAGCGTGCTACAGGCCCAATATCAAGTCCCTGGACCTCTTGGTAATTGAGAAGTCCTTTGAAGATTATAGCCTATTTGACCCATGTGACCTTGAATGAGGGTCAAGGTAATTTAGTTGAACAACCATTGTAGCCCTTCAACCGAGCGTGCTACAGGCCCAATATCAAGACCATGGGCCTCTTGGTAATTGAGAAGTACTTGGAAGATTATAGCCTATTTGACCTATGTGACCTTGAATGAAGGTCAAGGTAATTTATTTGAACAACCATTGTAGCCCTTCAACCGAGCGTGCTACAGGCCCAGTATCAAGTCCCTGGGCCTCTTGGTTATTGAGAGGAAGTCGTTTGAAGAATTTAGTCAATTTGACCCATGTGACCTTAAATGAGAGTTAAGGTCATTTACTTGAACAAACGTTGTAGCCGTTCACCGCAGCATGCTACAGACCCAATATCAAGTCCCTGTGCCTCCTTGTTATTGAGAAGAAGTCATTTGAAAATTATAGCCTATTTGTACCATGTGACCTTGAATGAAGGTCAAGGTTATTTATTTGAACAACCATTGTAGCCCTTTACCCCAGCATCCGACCGGACCAATATCAAGTCCCTGGGACTCTTTGTTATTGAGTGGAAGTCGTTTGAAGATTATAGTCAATTTGACGCATGTGACCTTGAATGAAAGTTATGGTCATTTACTTGAACAAACGTTGTAGCCGTTCACCGCAGCATGCTACAGACCCAATATGAAGTCCCTGTGCCTCCTGGTTATTGAGAAGAAGTCATTTGAAAATTATAGCCTATTTGTCCCATATGACGTTGAATGAAGGTCAAGGTAATTTATTTGAACAAACTTTGTAGCCCTTCAACCGAGCGTGCTACAGGCCCAATATCAAGTCCCTGGACCGCTCGGTTATTGAGAAGAAGTCGTTTGAAGAGTATAGCCTATTTGACGCATGCGACCTTGAATGAAGGTCAGGGTATTTTATTTGAACAAACGTTGTAGCCCTTCAACCGAGCGTGCTACACGCCCAATATCAAGTCCCTGGGCCGCTCGGTTATTGAGAAGAAGTCGTTTGAAGAGTATAGCCTATTTGACGCATGCGACCTTGAATGAAGGTCAATGTATTTTATTTGAACAAACTTTGTAGCCCTTCACTCCAGCATGCTACAGGCCCAATATCAAGTCCCTGGGCCTCTTCGTTATTGAAAGAATTCATTTGAAGATTAAAGCCTATTTGACCAATGTGACCTTGAATGAAGGTCAGGGTCATTTATTTGAACAAACTCTGTAGCACTTCAACCGAGCGTGCTACAGGCCCAATATCAAGTCCCTGGACCTCTTGGTAATTGAGAAGTCCTTTGAAGATTATAGCCTATTTGACCCATGTGACCTAGAATGAGGGTCAAGGTAATTTATTTGAACAACCATTGTAGCCCTTCAACCGAGCGTGCTACAGGCCCAATATCAAGACCATGGGCCTCTTGGTAATTGAGAAGTACTTGGAAGATTATAGCCTATTTGACCTATGTGACCTTGAATGAAGGTCAAGTAATTTATTTGAACAACCATTGTAGCCCTTCAACCGAGCGTGCTACAGGCCTAGTATCAAGTCCCTGGGCCTCTTGCTTATTGAGATGAAGTCGTTTGAAGAATTTATTCAATTTGACCCATGTGACCTTAAATGAGAGTTAAGGTCATTTACTTGAACAAACGTTGTAGCCGTTCACCGCAGCATGCTACAGACCCAATATCAAGTCCCTGTGCCTCCTTGTTATTGAGAAGAAGTCATTTGAAAATTATAGCCTATTTGTACCATGTGACCTTGAATGAAGGTCAAGGTAATTTATTTGAACAACCATTGTAGCCCTTTACCCCAGCATCCGACCGGACCAATATCAAGTCCCTGGGCCTCTTTGTTATTGAGAGGAAGTCGTTTGAAGATTATAGTCAATTTGACGCATGTGACCTTGAATGAAAGTTATGGTCATTTACTTGAACAAACGTTGTAGCCGTTCACCGCAGCATGCTACAGACCCAATATCAAGTCCCTGTGCCTCCTTGTTATTGAGAAGAAGTCATTTGAAAATTATAGCCTATTTGTACCATGTGACCTTGAATGAAGGTTAAGGTAATTTATTTGAACAAACTTTGTAGCCCTTCAACCGAGCGTGCTACAGGCCCAATATCAAGTCCCTGGATCGCTCGGTTATTGAGAAGAAGTCGTTTGAAGAGTATAGCCTATTTGACGCATGCGACCTTGAATGAAGGTCAATGTATTTTATTTGAACAAACTTCGTACCCCTTCACTCCAGCATGTTACAGGCCCAATATCAAGTCCCTGGGCCTCTTCTTTTTTGAAAGAATTCATTTGAAGTTTAAAGCCTATTTGACGCGTGCGACCTTGAATGAAGGTCAAGGTATTTTATTTGAACAAACTTTGTAGCCCTTCACTCCAGCATGCTACAGGCCCAATGTCAAGTCCCTGGGCCTCTTG
>NC_047027.1:6673058-6693357 GCF_902652985.1 Pecten maximus | reverse complement strand
GGGCTACAATGGTTTGTTCAAATAAATTACCTTCACTTTCATTCCAGGTCACATGGTACAAATAGGCTATAATTTTCAAATGCCTTCTTCTCAATAACAAGGAGGCACAGGGACTTGATATTGGGTCTGTAGCATGCTGCGGTGAACGGCTACAACGTTTGTTCAAGTAAATGACCTTAACTCTCATTTAAGGTCACATGCTTCAAATTGACTAAATTATTCAAACGACTTCCTCTCAATAACCAAGAGGCCCAGGGTCTTGATGTTGGGCCTGTAGCACGCTCGGTTGAAGGGCTACAGTGGTTGTTCAAATAAATTACCTTGACCCTCATTCAAGGTCACATGGGTCAAATAGGCTATAATCTTCAAAGGACTTCTCAATTACCAAGAGGCCCAGGGACTTGATATTGGGCCTGTAGCACGCTCGGTTGAAGGGCTACAAAGTTTGTTCAAATAAATGACCTTGACCTTCATTCAAGGTCACATGGGTCAAATAGGCTTTAATCTTCAAATGAATTCTTTCAATAACGAAGAGGCCCTAGGGACTTGATATTGGGCCTGTAGCATGCTGGAGTGAAGGGCTACAAAGTTTGTTCAAATAAATACCTTGACCTTCATTCAAGGTCGCATGCGTCAAATAGGCTATACTCTTCAAACGACTTCTTCTCAATAACCGAGCGGCCGAGGGACTTGATATTGGGCGTGTACCACGCTCGGTTGAAGGGCTACAAAGTATGTTCAAATAAATGACCTTGACCTTCATTCAACGTCACATGGGACAAATAGGCTATAATTTTCAAATGACTTCTTCTCAATAACCAGGAGGCACAGGGACTTCATATTGGGTCTGTAGCATGCTGCGGTGAACGGCTACAACGTTTGTTCAAGTAAATGACCATAACTTTCATTCAAGGTCACATGCGTCAAATTGACTATAATCTTCAAACGACTTCCTCTCAATAACAAAGAGGCCCAGGGACTTGATATTGGTCCGGTCGGATGCTGGGGTAAAGGGCTACAATGGTTGTTCAAATAAATTACCTTGACCTTCATTCAAGGTCACATGGTACAAATAGGCTATAATTTTCAAATGCCTTCTTCTCAATAACAAGGAGGCACAGGGACTTGATATTGGGTCTGTAGCATGCTGCGGTGAACGGCTACAACGTTTGTTCAAGTAAATGACCTTAACTCTCATTTAAGGTCACATGGTTCAAATTGACTAAATTATTCAAACGACTTCATCTCAATAACCAAGAGGCCCAGGGACTTGATATTGGGCCTGTAGCACACTCGGTTGAAGGGCTACAATGGTTGTTCAAATAAATTACCTTCACTTTCATTCCAGGTCACATGGTACAAATAGGCTATAATTTTCAAATGCCTTCTTCTCAATAACAAGGAGGCACAGGGACTTGATATTGGGTCTGTAGCATGCTGCGGTGAACGGCTACAACGTTTGTTCAAGTAAATGACCTTAACTCTCATTTAAGGTCACATGCTTCAAATTGACTAAATTATTCAAACGACTTCCTCTCAATAACCAAGAGGCCAAGGGTCTTGATGTTGGGCCTGTAGCACGCTCGGTTGAAGGGCTACAGTGGTTGTTCAAATAAATTACCTTGACCCTCATTCAAGGTCACATGGGTCAAATAGGCTATAATCTTCAAAGGACTTCTCAATTACCAAGAGGCCTAGGGACTTGATATTGGGCCTGTAGCACGCTCGGTTGAAGGGCTACAAAGTTTGTTCAAATAAATGACCTTGACCTTCATTCAAGGTCACATGGGTCAAATAGGCTTTAATCTTCAAATGAATTCTTTCAATAACGAAGAGGCCTAGGGACTTGATATTGGGCCTGTAGCATGCTGGAGTGAAGGGCTACAAAGTTTGTTCAAATAAATGACCTTGACCTTCATTCAACGTCACATGGGACAAATAGGCTATAATTTTCAAATGACTTCTTCTCAATAACCAGGAGGCACAGGGACTTCATATTGGGTCTGTAGCATGCTGCGATGAACGGCTACAACGTTTGTTCAAGTAAATGACCATAACTTTCATTCAAGGTCACATGCGTCAAATTGACTATAATCTTCAAACGACTTCTTCTCAAATACCGAGCGGCCCAGGGACTTGATATTTGGCCTGTAGCACGCTCGGTTGAAGGGCTACAAAGTTTGTTCAAATAAATGACCTTGACCTTCATTCAACGTCACATGGGACAAATAGGCTATAATTTTCAAATGATTTCTTCTCAATAACCAGGAGGCACAGGGACTTCATATTGGGTCTGTAGCATGCTGCGGTGAACGGCTACAACGTTTGTTCAAGTAAATGACCATAACTTTCATTCAAGGTCACATGCGTCAAATTGACTATAATCTTCAAACGACTTCCTCTCAATAACAAAGATGCCCAGGGACTTGATATTGATCCGGTCGGAAGCTGGGGTAAAGGGCTACAATGGTTGTTCAAATAAATTACCTTGACCTTCATTCAAGGTCACATGGTACAAATAGGTTATAATTTTCAAATGACTTCTTCTCAATAACAAGGAGGCACAGGGACTTGATATTGGGTCTGTAGCATGCTGTGGTGAACGGCTACAACGTTTGTTCAAGTAAATGACCTTAACTCTCATTTAAGGTCACATGGGTCAAATTGACTAAATTATTCAAACGACTTCCTCTCAATAACCAAGAGGCCCAGGGACTTGATATTGGGCCTGTAGCACACTCGGTTGAAGGGCTACAATTGTTGTTCAAATAAATTACCTTCACTTTCATTCAAGGTCTCATAGGTCAAATAGGCTATAATCTTCAAAGTACTTCTCAATTACCAAGAGGCCCAGGGTCTTGATGTTGGGCCTGTAGCACGCTCGGTTGAAGGGCTACAATGGTTGTTCAAATAAATTACCTTGACCCTCATTCAAGGTCACATGGGTCAAATAGGCTATAATCTTCAAAAGACTTCTCAATTACCAAGAGGCCCAGGGACTTGATATTGGGCCTGTAGCACGCTCGGTTGAAGGGCTACAAAGTTTGTTCAAATAAATGACCCTGACCTTCATTCAAGGTCACATGGGTCAAATAGGCTTTAATCTTCAAATGAATTCTTTCAATAACGAAGAGGCCCAGGGACTTGAATTGGGCCTGTAGCATGCTGGAGTGAAGGCCTACAAAGTTTGTTCAAATAAAATACCTTGACCTTCATTCAAGGTCGCATGCGTCAAATAGGCTATACTCTTCAAACGACTTCTTCTCAATAACCGAGCGGCCCAGGGACGTGATATTGGGCCTGTAGCACGCTCGGTTGAAGGGCTACAAAGTTTGTTCAAATAAATGACCTTGACCTTCATTCAACGTCACATGATACAAATAGGCTATAATTTTCAAATGACTTCTTCTCAATAACCAGGAGGCACAGGGACTTCATATAGGGTCTGTAGCATGCTGCGGTGAACGGCTACAACGTTTGTTCAAGTAAATGACCATAACTTTCATTCAAGGTCACATGCGTCAAATTGACTATAATCTTCAAACGACTTCCTCTCAATAACAAAGAGGCCCAGGGACTTGATATTGGTCCGGTCGGATGCTGGGGTAAAGGGCTACAATGGTTGTTCAAATAAATTACCTTGACCTTCATTCAAGGTCACATGGTACAAATAGGCTATAATTTTCAAATGACTTCTTCTCAATAACAAGGAGGCACAGGGACTTGATATTGGGCCTGTAGCACACTCGGTTGAAGGGCTACAATGGTTGTTCAAATAAATTACCTTCACTTTCATTCCAGGTCACATAGGTGAAATAGGCTATAATCTTCAAAGTACTTCTCAATTAACAAGAGGCCCAGGGTCTTGATATTGGGCCTGTAGCACACTCGGTTGAAGGGCTACAAAGTTTGTTCAAATAAATGACCTTGACCTTCATTCAAGGTCACATGGGTCAAATAGGCTTTAATCTTCAAATGAATTCTTTCAATAACGAAGAGGCCCAGTGACTTGATATCGGGCCTGTAGCACACTCGGTTGAAGGGCTACAAAGTTTGTTCAAATAAATGACCTTGACCTTCATTCAACGTCACATGGGACAAATAGGCTATAATTTTCAAATGGCTTCTTCTCAATAACAGGAGGCACAGGAACTTCATATTGGGTCTGTAGCATGCTGCGATGAACGGCTACAACGTTTGTTCAAGTAAATGACCATAACTTTCATTCAAGGTCACATGCGTCAAATTGACTATAATCTTCAAACGACTTCTTCTCAATTACCGAGCGGCCCAGGGACTTGATATTGGGCCTGTAGCACGCTCGGTTGAAGGGCTACAAAGTCTGTTCAAATAAATGACCTTGACCTTCATTCAACGTCACATGGGACAAATAGGCTATAATTTTCAAATGACTTCTTCTCAATAACCAGGAGGCACAGGGACTTCATATTGGGTCTGTAGCATGCTGCGGTGAGCGGCAACAACGTTTGTTCAAGTAAATGACCATAATTTTCATTCAAGGTCACATGCGTCAAATTGACTATAATCTTCAAAGCACTTCTCAATTACCAAGAGGCCCAGGGACTTGATATTGGGCCTGTAGCACGCTCGGTTGAAGGGCTACAAAGTTTGTTCAAATAAAATACCTTGACCTTCATTCAAGGTCACATGGGTCAAATAGGCTTTAATCTTCAAATGAATTCTTTCAATAACGAAGAGGCCCAGGGACTTGATATTGGGCCTGTAGCATGCTGGAGTGAAGGGCTACAAAGTTTGTTCAAATAGAATACCTTGACCTTCATTCAAGGTCGCATGCGTCAAATAGGTTATACTATTCAAACGAATTCTTCTCAATAACCGAGCGGCCAAGGGACTTGATATTGGGCCTGTAGCACGCTCGGTTGAAGGGCTACAAAGTTTGTTCAAATAAATGACCTTGACCTTCATTCAACGTCACATGATACAAATAGGCTATAATTTTCAAATGACTTCTTCTCAATAACCAGGAGGCACAGGGACTTCATATAGGGTCTGTAGCATGCTGCATGAACGTTTGTTCAAGTAAATGACCATAATTTTCATTCAAGGTCACATGCGTCAAATTGACTATAATCTTCAAACGACTTCCTCTCAATAACAAAGAGGCCCAGGGACTTGATATTGGGCCTGTAGCATGCTGGAGTGATGGGCTACAAAGTTTGTTCAAATAAATTACCTTGACCTTCATTCAAGGTCACATGGGACAAATAGGCTATAATTCTCAAATGAATTCCTCTCAATAACAAAGAGGCCCAGGGACTTGATATTGGTCCGGTCGGATGCTGGGGTAAAGGGCTACAATGGTTGTTCAAATAAATTACCTTGACCTTCGTTCAAGGTCACATGGTATAAATAGGCTATAATTTTCAAATGACTTCTTCTCAATAACAAGGAGGCACAGGGACTTGATATTGGGTCTGTAGCATGCTGCGGTGAACGGCTACAACGTTTGTTCAAGTAAATGACCTTAACTCTCATTTAAGGTCACATGGGTCAAATTGACTAAATTCTTCAAACGACTTCCTCTCAATAACCAAGAGGCCCAGGGACTTGATATTGGGCCTATAGCACGCTCGGTTGAAGGGCTACAAAGTTTGTTCAAATAAATGACCTTGACCTTCATTCAACGTCACATGGGACAAATAGGCTATAATTTTCAAACGACTTCCTCTCAATAAGAAAGAGGCCCAGGGACTTGATATTGGTCCGGTCGGATGCTGGGGTAAAGGGCTACAATGGTTGTTCAAATAAATTACCTAGACCTTCATTCAAGGTCACATGGTACAAATAGGCTATAATTTTCAAATGACTTCTTCTCAATAACAAGGAGGCACAGGGACTTGATATTGGGCCTGTAGCACACTCGGTTGAAGGGCTACAATGGTTGTTCAAATAAATTACCTTCACTTTCATTCCAGGTCACATAGGTGAAATAGGCTATAATCTTCAAAGTACTTCTCAATTAACAAGAGGCCCAGGGTCTTGATATTGGGCCTGTAGCACACTCGGTTGAAGGGCTACAAAGTTTGTTCAAATAAATGACCTTGACCTTCATTCAAGGTCACATGGGTCAAATAGGCTTTAATCTTCAAATGAATTCTTTCAATAACGAAGAGGCCCAGTGACTTGATATCGGGCCTGTAGCACACTCGGTTGAAGGGCTACAAAGTTTGTTCAAATAAATGACCTTGACCTTCATTCAACGTCACATGGGACAAATAGGCTATAATTTTCAAATGGCTTCTTCTCAATAACAGGAGGCACAGGGACTTCATATTGGGTCTGTAGCATGCTGCGATGAACGGCTACAACGTTTGTTCAAGTAAATGACCATAACTTTCATTCAAGGTCACATGCGTCAAATTGACTATAATCTTCAAACGACTTCTTCTCAATTACCGAGCGGCCCAGGGACTTGATATTGGGCCTGTAGCACGCTCGGTTAAAGGGCTACAAAGTCTGTTCAAATAAATGACCTTGACCTTCATTCAACGTCACATGGGACAAATAGGCTATAATTTTCAAATGACTTCTTCTCAATAACCAGGAGGCACAGGGACTTCATATTGGGTCTGTAGCATGCTGCGGTGAGCGGCAACAACGTTTGTTCAAGTAAATGACCATAATTTTCATTCAAGGTCACATGCGTCAAATTGACTATAATCTTCAAAGCACTTCTCAATTACCAAGAGGCCCAGGGACTTGATATTGGGCCTGTAGCACGCTCGGTTGAAGGGCTACAAAGTTTGTTCAAATAAAATACCTTGACCTTCATTCAAGGTCACATGGGTCAAATAGGCTTTAATCTTCAAATGAATTCTTTCAATAACGAAGAGGCCCAGGGACTTGATATTGGGCCTGTAGCATGCTGGAGTGAAGGGCTACAAAGTTTGTTCAAATAAAATACCTTGACCTTCATTCAAGGTCGCATGCGTCAAATAGGTTATACTATTCAAACGAATTCTTCTCAATAACCGAGCGGCCAAGGGACTTGATATTGGGCCTGTAGCACGCTCGGTTGAAGGGCTACAAAGTTTGTTCAAATAAATGACCTTGACCTTCATTCAACGTCACATGATACAAATAGGCTATAATTTTCAAATGACTTCTTCTCAATAACCAGGAGGCACAGGGACTTCATATAGGGTCTGTAGCATGCTGCGGTGAACGGCTACAACGTTTGTTCAAGTAAATGACCATAATTTTCATTCAAGGTCACATGCGTCAAATTGACTATAATCTTCAAACGACTTCCTCTCAATAACAAAGAGGCCCAGGGACTTGATATTGGGTCTGTAGCATGCTGGAGTGATGGGCTACAAAGTTTGTTCAAATAAATTACCTTGACCTTCATTCAAGGTCACATGGGACAAATAGGCTATAATTCTCAAATGAATTCCTCTCAATAACAAAGAGGCCCAGGGACTTGATATTGGTCCGGTCGGATGCTGGAGTAAAGGGCTACAATGGTTGTTCAAATAAATTACCTTGACCTTCATTCAAGGTCACATGGGACAAATAGGCTATAATTTTCAAATGACTTCTTCTCAATAACAAGGAGGCACAGGGACTTGATATTGGGTCTGTAGCATGCTGCGGTGAACGGCTACAACGTTTGTTCAAGTAAATGACCTTAACTCTCATTTAAGGTCACATGGGTCAAATTGACTAAATTCTTCAAACGACTTCCTCTCAATAACCAAGAGGCCCAGGGACTTGATATTGGGCCTGTAGTACATTCAGATGAAGGGCTACAACGGTTGTTCAAATAAATTACCTTGACCTTCATTCGAGGTCACATAGGTCAAATAGGCTATCATCTTCAAAGTACTTCTCAATTACCAAGAGGCCCAGGGTCTTGATATTGGGCCTGTAGCACGCCCGGTTGAAGGGCTACAATGGTTGTTCAAATAAATTACCTTAACCCTCATTCAAGGTCACATGGGTCAAATAGGCTTTAATCTTCAAATGAATTCTTTCAATAACGAAGAGGCCCAGGGACTTGATATTGGGCCTGTAGCACGCTCGGTTGAAGGGCTACAAAGTTTGTTCAAATAAATGACCTTGACCTTCATTCAAGGTGGCATGCGTCAAATAGGTTATACACTTCAAACGACTTCTTCTCAATAACCGAGCGGCCCAGGGACTTGATATTGGGCCTGTAGCACGCTCGGTTGAAGGGCTACAAAGTTTGTTCAAATAAATGACCTTGACCTTCATTCAACGTCACATGGGACAAATAGGCTATAATTTTCAAATGACTTCTTCTCAATAACTCAGGAGGCACAGGGACTTGATATTGGGTCTGTAGCATGCTGCGGTGAACGGCTTCAACGTTTGTTCAAGTAAATGACCTTAACTCTCATTTAAGGTCACATGGGTCAAATTGACTAAATTCTTCAAACGACTTCCTCTCAATAACCAAGAGGCCCAGGGACTTGATATTGGGCCTGTAGCACGCTCGGTTGAAGGGCTACAAAGTTTGTTCAAATAAAATACCTTGACCTTCATTCAAGGTCGCATGCGTCAAATAGGCTATACTCTTCAAACGACTTCTTCTCAATAACCGAGCGGCCGAGGGACTTGATACTGGGCCTGTAGCACGATCGATTGAAGGGCTACAAAGTTTGTTCAAATAAATGACCTTGACCTTCATTCAACGTCACATGGGACAAATAGGCTATAATTTTCAAATGATTTCTTCTCAATAACCAGGAGGCACAGGGACTTCATATTGGGTCTGTAGCATGCTGCGGTGAACGGCTACAAAGTTTGTTCAAGTAAATGACCATAACTTTCATTCAAGGTCACATGCGTCAAATTGACTATAATCTTCAAACGACTTCCTCTCAATAACAAAGAGGCCCAGGGACTTGATATTGGTCCGGTCTGATGCTGGAGTAAAGGGCTACAATGGTTGTTCAAATAAATTACCTTGACCTTCATTCAAGGTCACATGGTACAAATAGCCTATAATTTTCAAATGGATTCTTCTCAATAACAAGGAGGCACAGGGTCTTGATATTGGGTCTGTAGCATGCTGCGGTGAACGGCTACAACGTTTGTTCAAGTAAATGACCTTAACTCTCATTTAAGGTCACATGGGTCAAATTGACTAAATTCTTCAAACGACTTCCTCTCAATAACCAAGAGGCCCAGGGACTTGATATTGGGCCTGTAGCACGCTCGGTTGAAGGGCTACAAAGTTTGTTCAAATAAATGACCTTGACCTTCATTCAAGGTCACATGGGTCAAATAGGCTTTAATCTTCAAATGAATTCTTTCAATAACGAAGAGGCCCAGGGACTTGATATTGGGCCTGTAGCATGCTGGAGTGAAGGGCTACAAAGTTTGTTCAAATAAAATACCTTGACCTTCATTCAAGGTCGCATGCGTCAAATAGGCTATACTCTTCAAACGACTTCTTCTCAATAACCGAGCGGCCCAGGGACTTGATATTGGGCCTGTAGCACGCTCGGTTGAAGGGCTACAAAGTTTGTTCAAATAAATGACCTTGACCTTCATTCAACGTCACATGGGACAAATAGTCTATAATTTTCAAATGACTTCTTCTCAATAACTAGGAGGCACAGGGACTTCATATTGGGTCTGTAGCATGCTGCGGTGAACGGCTACAACGTTTGTTCAAGTAAATGACCATAACTTTCATTCAAGGTCACATGCGTCAAATTGACTATAATCTTCAAACGACTTCCTCTCAATAACAAATAGGCCAAGGGACTTGATATTGGTCCGGTCGGATGCTGGGGTAAAGGGCTACAATGGTTGTTCAAATAAATTACCTTGACCTTCATTCAAGGTCACATGGTACAAATAGGCTATAATTTTCAAATGACTTCTTCTCAATAACAAGGAGGCACAGGGACTTGATATTGGGTCTGTAGCATGCTGCGGTGAACGGCTACAACGTTTGTTCAAGTAAATGACCTTAACTCTCATTTAAGGTCACATGGGTCAAATTGACTAAATTCTTCAAACGACTTCGTCTCAATAACCAAGAGGCCCAGGGACTTGATATTGGGCCTGTAGCACATTCGGATGAAGGGCTACAATGATTGTTCAAATAAATTACCTTGACCTTCATTCAAGGTCACATAGGTCAAATAGGCTATAATCTTCAAAGTACTTCTCAATTACCAAGAGGCCCAGGGTCTTGATATTGGGCCTGTAGCACGCTCGGTTGAAGGGCTACAATGGTTGTTCAAATAAATTACCTTGACCCTCATTCAAGGTCACATGGGTCAAATAGGCTTTAATCTTCAAATTAATTCTTTCAATAACGAAGAGGCCCAGGGACTTGAATTGGGCCTGTAGCATGCTGGAGTGAAGGGCTACAAAGTTTGTTCAAATAAAATACCTTGACCTTCATTCAAGGTCGCATGCGTCAAATAGGCTATACTCTTCAAACGACTTCTTCTCAATAACCGAGCGGCCCAGGGACTTGATATTGGGCCTGTAGCACGCTCGGTTGAAGGGCTACAAAGTTTGTTCAAATAAATGACCTTGACCTTCATTCAACGTCACATGGGACAAATAGGCTATAATTTTCAAATGACTTCTTCTCAATAACCAGGAGGCACAGGGACTTCATATTGGGTCTGTAGCATGCTGCGGTGAACGGCTACAACGTTTGTTCAAGTAAATGACCATAACTTTCATTCAAGGTCACATGCGTCAAATTGACTATAATCTTCAAACGACTTCCTCTCAATAACAAAGAGGCCCAGGGACTTGATATTGGTCCGGTCGGATGCTGGGGTAAAGGGCTACAATGGTTGTTCAAATAAATTACCTTGACCTTCATTCAAGGTCACATGGTACAAATAGGCTATAATTTTCAAATGACGTCTTCTCAATAACAAGGAGGCACAGGGACTTCATATTGGGTCTGTAGCATGCTGCGGTGAACGGCTACAACGTTTGTTCAAGTAAATGACCTTAACTCTCATTTAAGGTCACATGGGTCAAATTGACTCAATTATTCAAACGACTTCCTCTCAATAACCAAGAGGCCCAGGGACTTGATATTGGGCCTGTAGCACACTCGGTTGAAGGGCTACAATGGTTGTTCAAATAAATTACCTTCACTTTAATTCAAGGTCACATAGGTCAAATAGGCTATAATCTTCAAAGGACTTCTCAATTACCAAGAGGCCCAGGGACTTGATATTGGGCCTGTAGCACGCTCGGTTGAAGGGCTACAAAGATTGTTCAAATAAAATACCTTGACCTTCATTCAAGGTCGCATGCGTCAAATAGGCTATACTCTTCAAACGACTTCTTCTCAATAACCGAGCGGCCCAGGGACTTGATATTGGGCCTGTAGCACGCTCGGTTGAAGGGCTACAAAGATTGTTCAAATAAATGACCTTGACCTTCATTCAACGTCACATGGGACAAATAGGCTATAATTTTCAAATGATTTCTTCTCAATAACCAGGAGGCACAAGGACTTCATATTGGGTCTGTAGCATGCTGCGGTGAACGGCTACAACGTTTGTTCAAGTAAATGACCATAACTTTCATTCAAGGTCACATGCGTCAAATTGACTATAATCTTCAAACGACTTCCTCTCAATAACAAAGAGGCCCAGGGACTTGATATTGGTCCGGTCGGATGCTGGGGTAAAGGGCTACAATGGTTGTTCAAATAAATTACCTTGACCCTCATTCAAGGTCACATGGGTCAAATAGGCTATAATCTTCAAAGGACTTCTCAATTACCAAGAGGCCCAGGGACTTGATATTGGGCCTGTAGCACGCTCGGTTGAAAGGCTACAAAGTTTGTTCAAATAAATGACCTTGACCTTCATTCAAGGTCACATGGGTCAAATTGGCTTTAATCTTCAAATGAATTCTTTCAATAACGAAGAGGCCCAGGGACTTGATATTGGGCCTGTAGCATGCTGGAGTGAAGGGCTACAACGTTTGTTCAAATAAAATACCTTGACCTTCATTCAAGGTCGCATGCGTCAAATAGGCTATACTCTTCAAACGACTTCTTCTCAATAACCGAGCGGCCCAGGGACTTGATATTGGGCCTGTAGCACGCTCGGTTGAAGGGCTACAAAGTTTGTTCAAATAAATGACCTTGACCTTCATTCAACGTCACATGGGACAAATAGGCTATCATTTTCAAAAGACTTCTTAATAACCAGGAGGCACAGGGACTTCATATTGGGTCTGTAGCATGCTGCGGTGAACGGCTACAACGTTTGTTCAAGTAAATGACCATAACTTTCATTCAAGGTCACATGCGTCAAATTGACTATAATCTTCAAACGACTTCCTCTCAATAACAAATAGGCCAAGGGATTTGATATTGGTCCGGTCGGATGCTTGGGTAAAGGGCTACAATGGTTGTTCAAATAAATTACCTTGACCTTCATTCAAGGTCACATGGTACAAATAGGCTATAATTTTCAAATGACTTCTTCTCAATAACAAGGAGGCACAGGGACTTGATATTGGGTCTGTAGCATGCTGCGGTGAACGGCTACAACGTTTGTTCAAGTAAATGACCTTAACTCTCATTTAAGGTCACATGGGTCAAATTGACTAAATTCTCCAAACGACTTCGTCTCAATAACCAAGAGGCCCAGGGACTTGATATTGGGCCTGTAGCACATTCGGATGAAGGGCTACAATGATTGTTCAAATAAATTACCTTGACCTTCATTCAAGGTCACATAGGTCAAATAGGCTATAATCTTCAAAGTACTTCTCAATTACCAAGAGGCCCAGGGTCTTGATATTGGGCCTGTAGCACGCTCGGTTGAAGGGCTACAATGGTTGTTCAAATAAATTACCTTGACCCTCATTCAAGGTCACATGGTTCAAATAGGCTTTAATCTTCAAATTAATTCTTTCAATAACGAAGAGGCCCAGGGACTTGAATTGGGCCTGTAGCATGCTGGAGTGAAGGGCTACAAAGTTTGTTCAAATACAATACCTTGACCTTCATTCAACGTCACATGGGACAAATAGGCTATCATTTTCAAATGACTTCTTCTCAATAACCAGGAGGCACAGGGACTTCATATTGGGTCTGTAGCATGCTGCGGTGAACGGCTACAACGTTTGTTCAAGTAAATGACCATAACTTTCATTCAAGGTCACATGCGTCAAATTGACTATAATCTTCAAACGACTTCCTCTCAATAACAAAGAGGCCCAAGGACTTGATATTGGTCCGGTCGGATGCTGGGATAAAGGGCTACAATGGTTGTTCAAATAAATTACCTTGACCGTCATTCAAGGTCACATGGTACAAATAGGCTATAATTTTCAAATGACTTCTTCTCAATAACAAGGAGGCACAGGGACTTGATATTGGGTCTGTAGCATGCTGCGGTGAACGGCTACAACGTTTGTTCAAGTAAATGACCTTAACTCTCATTTAAGGTCACATGGGTCAAATTGACTAAATTATTCAAACGACTTCCTCTTAATAACCAAGAGACCCAGGGACTTGATATTGGGCCTGTAGCACTCTCGGTTGAAGGGCTACAATGGTTGTTCAAATAAATTACCTTCACTTTCATTCAAGGTCACATGGGTCAAATAGGCTATAATCTTCAAAGGACTTCTCAATTACCAAGAGGCCCAGGGACTTGATATTGGGCCTGTAGCACGCTCGGTTGAAAGGCTACAAAGTTTGATCAAATAAATGACCTTGACCTTCATTCAACGTCACATGGGTCAAATAGGCTTTAATCTTCAAATGAATTCTTTCAATAACGAAGAGGCCCAGGGACTTGATATTGGGCCTGTAGCATGCTGGAGTGAAGGGCTACAAAGTTTGTTCAAATAAAATACCTTGACCTTCATTCAAGGTCGCATGCGTCAAATAGGCTATACTCTTCAAACGACTTCTTCTCAATAACCGAGCGGCCCAGGGACTTGATATTGGGCCTGTAGCACGCTCGGTTGAAGGGCTACAAAGTTTGTTCAAATAAATGACCTTGACCTTCATTCAACGTCACATGGGACAAATAGGCTATAATTTTCAAATGACTTCTTCTTAATAACCAGGAGGCACAGGGACTTCATATTGGGTCTGTAGCATTCTGCGGTGAACGGCTACAACGTTTGTTCAAGTAAATGACCATAACTTTCATTCAAGGTCACATGCGTCAAATTGACTATAATCTTCAAACGACTTCCTCTCAATAACAAATAGGCCCAGGGACTTGATATTGGTCCGGTCGGATGCTGGGGTAAAGGGCTACAATGGTTGTTCAAATAAATTACCTTGACCTTCATTCAAGGTCACATGGTACAAATAGGCTATAATTTTCAAATGACTTCTTCTCAATAACAAGGAGGCACAGGGACTTGATATTGGGTCTGTAGCATGCTGCGGTGAACGGCTACAACGTTTGTTCAAGTAAATGACCTTAACTCTCATTTAAGGTCACATGGGTCAAATTGACTAAATTCTTCAAACGACTTCGTCTCAATAACCAAGAGGCCCAGGGACTTGATATTGGGCCTGTAGCACATTCGGATGAAGGGCTACAATGATTGTTCAAATAAATTACCTTGACCTTCGTTCAAGGTCACATAGGTCAAATAGGCTATAATCTTCAAAGTACTTCTCAATTACCAAGAGGCCCAGGGTCTTGAATTGGGCCTGTAGCACACTCGGTTGAAGGGCTACAATGGTTGTTCAAATAAATTACCTTGACCCTCATTCAAGGTCACATGGGTCAAATAGGCTTTAATCTTCAAATTAATTCTTTCAATAACGAAGAGGCCCAGGGACTTGAATTGGGCCTGTAGCAAGCTGGAGTGAAGGGCTACAAAGTTTGTTCAAATAAAATACCTTCACCTTCATTCAACGTCACATGGGACAAATAGGCTATAATTTTCAAATGACTTCTTCTTAATAACCAGGAGGCACAGGGACTTCATATTGGGTCTGTAGCATTCTGCGGTGAACGGCTACAACGTTTGTTCAAGTAAATGACCATAACTTTCATTCAAGGTCACATGCGTCAAATTGACTATAATCTTCAAACGACTTCCTCTCAATAACAAATAGGCCCAGGGACTTGATATTGGTCCGGTCGGATGCTGGGGTAAAGGGCTACAATGGTTGTTCAAATAAATTACCTTGACCTTCATTCAAGGTCACATGGTACAAATAGGCTATAATTTTCAAATGACTTCTTCTCAATAACAAGGAGGCACAGGGACTTGATATTGGGTCTGTAGCATGCTGCGGTGAACGGCTACAACGTTTGTTCAAGTAAATGACCTTAACTCTCATTTAAGGTCACATGGGTCAAATTGACTAAATTCTTCAAACGACTTCGTCTCAATAACAAAGAGGCCCAGGGACTTGATATTGGGCCTGTAGCACATTCGGATGAAGGGCTACAATGATTGTTCAAATAAATTACCTTGACCTTCGTTCAAGGTCACATAGGTCAAATAGGCTATAATCTTCAAAGGACTTCTCAATTACCAAGAGGCAAAGGGACTTGATATTGGGCCTGTAGCACGCTCGGTTGAAAGGCTACAAAGTTTGTTCAAATAAATGACCTTGACCTTCATTCAAGGTCACATGGGTCAAATAGGCTTTAATATTCAAATGAATTCTTTCAATAACGAAGAGGCCCAGGGACTTGATATTGGGCCTGTAGCATGCTGGAGTGAAGGGCTACAAAGTTTGTTCAAATAAAATACCTTGACCTTCATTCAAGATCGCATGCGTCAAATAGGCTATACTCTTCAAACGACTTCTTCTCAATAACCGAGCGGCCCAGGGACTTGATATTGGGCCTGTAGCACGCTCGGTTGAAGGGCTACAAAGTTTGTTCAAATAAATGACCTTGACCTTCATTCAACGTCACATGGGACAAATATGCTATAATTTTCAAATGACTTCTTCTCAATAACCAGGAGGCACAGGGACTTCATATTGGGTCTGTAGCATGCTGCGGTGAACGGCTACAACGTTTGTTCAAGTAAATGACCATAACTTTCATTCAAGGTCACATGCGTCAAATTGACTATAATCTTCAAACGACTTCCTCTCAATAACAAAGAGGCCCAGGGACTTGATATTGGTCCGGTCGGATGCTGGGATAAAGGGCTACAATGGTTGTTCAAATAAATTACCTTGACTTTCATTCAAGGTCACATGGTACAAATAGGCTATAATTTTCAAATGACTTCTTCTCAATAACAAGGAGGCACAGGGACTTCATATTGGGTCTGTAGCATGCTGCGGTGAACTGCTACAACGTTTGTTCAAGTAAATGACCTTAACTCTCATTTAAGGTCACATGGGTCAAATTGACTAAATTATTCAAACGACTTCCTCTCAATAACCAAGAGACCCAGGGACTTGATATTGGGCCTGTAGCACACTCGGTTGAAGGGCTACAATGGTTGTTCAAATAAATTACCTTCACTTTCATTCAAGGTCACATAGGTCAAATAGGCTATAATCTTCAAAGTACTTCTCAATTACCAAGAGGCCCAGGGTCTTGATGTTGGGCCTGTAGCATGCTTGGGTGAACGGCTACAAAGTTTGTTCAAATAAATGACCTTGACCTTCATTCAAGGTCACATGGAGTCAAATAGGCTATACTCTTCAAATGAATTCTTTCAATAACGAAGAGGCCCAGGGACTTGATATTGGGCCTGTAGCATGCTGGAGTGAAGCGCTACAAAGTTTGCTCAAATAAATGACCTTGACCTTCATTCAAGGTTGCATGCGTCAAATAGGCTATAATTTGTAAATGACTTCTTCTCAATAACCAGGAGGCCATGGGACTTGATATTGGACCTGTAGCATGCTGCGGTGAACGGCTACAAAGTTTGTTCAAATAAAATACCTTGACCTTCATTCAAGGTCGCATGCGTCAAATAGGCTATAATCTTCAAATGAATTCTTTCAATAACGAAGAGGCCCTGGGACTTGATATTGGGCCTGTAGCATGCTGGAGTGAAGGGCTACAAAGTTTGTTCAAATAAAATACCTTGACCTTCATTCAAGGTCGCATGCGTCAAATAGGCTATCAACTTCAAAGGACTTCTCAATAACCAAGAGGCCCAGGGACTTGATATTGGGCCTGTAGCACGCTCGGTTGAAGGGCTACAAAGTTTGTTCAAATAAATGACCTTGACTCTCATTCAAGGTCACATGGGTCAAATAGGCTATCATCTTCAAATGACTTCTTCTCAATAACCAAGAGACATAGGGACTTGATATTGGGCCTGTAGTATGCTGGGGTGAACGGCTACAACGTTTGTTCAAGTAAATGACCATCACTTTCATTCAAGGTCACATGCGTCAAATTGACTATAATCTTCAAACGACTTTCTCTCAATAACCAAGAGGCCCAGGGACTTGATATTGGTCCGGTCGGATGCTGGGGTAAAGGGCTACAATGGTTGTTCAAATAAATTACCTTGACCTTCATTCAAAGTCGCATGCGTCAAATAGGCTATAATCTTCAAACGACTTCTTCTCAATAACCAGGAGGCACAGGGACTTGATATTGGGCCTGTAGCACGCTCGGTTGAAGGGCTACAATGGTTGTTCAAATAAATTACCTTGACCTTCATTCAAGGTCACATGGGTCAAATAGGCTATCATCTTCAAAGGACTTCTCAATTACCAAGAGGCCCAGGGACTTGATGTTGGGCCTGTAGCACGCTCGGTTGAAGGGCTACAATGGTTGTTCAAATAAATTACCTTGACCTTCATTCGAGGTCACATGGGTCAAATAGGCTATAATCTTCAAAGGACTTCTCAATTACCAAGAGGCCCAGGGACTTGATATTGGGCCTGTAGCACGCTCGGTTGAAGGGCTACAAAGTTTGTTAAAATAAATGACCTTGACCTTCATTCAAGGTCACATGGGTCAAATAGGCTATAATCTTCAAATGAATTCTTTCAATAACGAAGAGGCCCAGGGACTTGATATTGGTCCGGTCGGATGCTGGTGTAAAGGGCTACAATGGTTGTTCAAATAAATTACCTTGACCTTCATTCAAGGTCACATAGGTCAAATAGGCTATAATCTTCAAAGGACTTCTCAATAACCGAGCGGCCCAGGGACTTGATATTGGGCCTGTAGCACGCTCGGTTGAAGGGCTACAAAGTTTGTTCAAATAAATGACCTTGACTCTCATTCAAGGTCACATGGGTCAAATAGGCTATAATCTTCAAATGACTTATTCTCAATAACCAAGAGGCACAGGGACTTGATATTGGCCTGTAGTACGCTGGGGTGAACGGCTACAACGTTTGTTCAAATAACTGACCTTAACTTTCATTCAAGGTCACATGCGTCAAATTGACTATAATCTTCAAACGACTTCCTCTCAATAACCAAGAGGCCCAGGGACTTGATATTGGTCCGGTCGGATGCTGGGGTAAATGGCTACAAAGTTCGTTAAAGTAAATGACCTTGACCTTCATTCAAGGTTACATGGGTCAAATAAGCTATAATCTTCAAATGACTTCTTCTCAATAACCAAGAGGCACAGGGACATGATATTGGGACTGTAGCATGCTGGGGTGAACCGCTATAACGTTTGTTCAAGTAACTGACCTTAACTTTCATTCAAGGTCACATGCGTCAAATTGACTATAATCTTCAAACGACTTCTTTTCAATAACCAAGCGGCCCCGGGACTTGATATTGGGCCTGTAGCACTCTCGGTTTTAGGGCTACACAGATTGTTCAAATAAATGACCTTGACCTTCATTCAAGGTCACATGGGTCAAATAGGCTAATCTTCAAATGAAGTCTTTCAATAACGAAGAGGCCCAGGGACTTGATATTGGGCCTGTAGCATGCTTGAGTGAAGGGCTACAAAGCTGCTCAAATAAAATACCTTGACCTTCATTCAAGTTTGCATGCGTCAAATAGGCTATAATTTTTAAATGACTTCTCAATAACCAAGAGGCACACGGACTTGATATTGGGACTGTAGCATGCTAGGGTGAACCGCTATAACGTTTGTTCAAGTAACTGACCTTAACTTTCATTCAAGGTCATATGCGTCAAATTGACTATAATCTTCAAACGACTTCCTCTCAATAACCAAGAGGCCCAGGGACTTGATATTGGTCCGGTCGGATGCTGGGGTAAATGGCTACAAAGTTCGTTCAAATAAATGACCTTGACCTTCATTCAAGGTTACATGGGTCAAATAGGCTATAATCTTCAAATGACTTCTTCTCAATAACCAAGCGGCCCAGGGACTTGATATTGGGCCTATAGCACTCTCGGTTGAAGGGCTACAAAGTTTGTTCAAATAAATTACCTTGACCTTCATTCAAGGTCACATGGGTCAAATAGGCTATAATCTTCAAATGAACTCTTTCAATAACGAAGAGGCCCAGGGACTTGATATTGGGCCTGTAGCATGCTGGAGTGAAGGGCTACAAAGTTTGCTCAAATAAAATACCTTGACCTTCATTCAAGTTTGCATGCGTCAAATAGGCTATAATTTTTAAATGACTTCTTCTCAATAACCAGGAGGCCATGGGACTTGATATTGGACCTGTAGCATGCTGCGGTGAACGGCTACAAAGTTTGTTCAAATAAAATACCTTGATCTTCATTCAAGGTCGCATGCGTCAAATAGGCTATAATCTTCAAATTAATTCTTTCAATAACGAAGAGGCCCTGGGACTTGATATTGGACCTGTAGCATGCTGGAGTGAAGCGCTACAAAGTTTGTTCAAATAAAATACCTTGACCTTCATTCAAGGTCGCATGCGTCAAATAGGCTATCGACTTCAAAGGACTTCTCAATAACCAAGAGGCCAAGGGTCTTGATATTGGGCCTGTAGCACGCTCGGTTGAAGGGCTACAAAGTTTGCTCAAATAAATGACCTTGACTCTCATTCAAGGTCACATGGGTCAAATAGGCTATAATCTTCAAATGACATCTCAATAACCAAGAGGCACAGGGACTTGATATTGGGACTGTAGCATGCTGGGGTGAACCGCTATAACGTTTGTTCAAGTAACTGACCTTAACTTTCATTCAAGGTCACATGCGTCAAATTGACTATAATCTTCAAACGACTTCCTCTCAATAACCAAGAGGCCCAGTGACTTGATATTGGTCCGGTCGGATGCTGGGGTAAATGGCTACAAAGTTCGTTCAAATAAATGACCTTGACTCTCATTCAAGGTCATATGGGTCAAATAGGCTATAATCTTCAAATGACTTCTTCTCAATAACCAAGAGGCACAGGGGA
>NC_047027.1:6625381-6672558 GCF_902652985.1 Pecten maximus | reverse complement strand
GCATCGCCCAATTCATTGTGAAATCTTTGAAGATTATAGCCTATTTGTCCCATGTGACGTTAAATGAAGGTCAAGGTCATTTATTTGAACAAACTTTGTAGCACTTCAACCGAGCGTGCGACAGGCCCAATATCAAGTCTCTGGGCCTTTTGGTTATTGAGAAGAAGTCGTTTGAAGATTATAGCCTATTTGACGCATGCGACCTTGAATGAAGGTCAAGGTATTTTATTTAAACAAACTTTGTAACCGTTCATCGAGGCATGCTACAGGCCCAATATCAAGTCCCTGGGCCTCTTGGTTATTGAGACGAAGTCGTTTGAATATTATAACCTATTTGACCCATGTGGCCTTGAATGAAGTTCAAGGTCATTTATTTGAATAAACTTTGTAGCCCTTCAACCGAGCGTGCTACAGGCCCAATATCAAGTCCCTGTGCCTCTTGGTTATTGAGAAGTCCTTTGAAGAGTATAGCCTATTTGACCTATGTGACCTTGAATGAAGGTCAAGGTAATTTATTTGAACAAACTGTGTAGCCCTAAAACCGAAAGTGCTACAGGCCCAATATCAAGTCCCTGGGTGTCTTGGTCATTGAGAGGAAGTCGTTTGAAGAATTTAGTCAATTTGACCCATGTGACCTTGAATGAAAGTTAAGGTCATTTACTTGAACTAACGTTGTAAGCGTTCACCGCAGCATGCTACAGGCCCAATATCAAGTCCCTGTGTCTCCTGGTTATTGAGAAGAAGTCATTTGAAAATTCTAGCCTATTTGTCCCATGTGACGTTGAATGAAGGTCAAGGTATTTTATTTGAACAAACGTTGTAGCCGTTCACCGTAGCATGCTACAGGCCCAATATCAAGTCCCTGTGCCTCTTCTTTATTGGAAGAATTCATTTGAAATTTATAGCCTATTTGTCCCATGTGACGTTGAATGAAGGTCAAGGTCATGTATTTGAACAAACTTTGTAGCCCTTCAACCGAGCGTGCTACAGGCCTAATATCAAGTCCCTAGGCCTCTTGGTTATTGAGAAGAAGTCGTTTGAAGATTATAGCCTATTTGACGCATGCCACCTTGAATGAAGGTCAAGGTATTTTATTTGAACAGACGTTGTAGCCGTTCACTCCAGCATGCTGCAGGCCCAATATCAAGTCCCTGGGCCTCTTCGTTATTGAAAGAATTCATTTGAAGATTATAGCCTATTTGACCTATGTGACCTTGAATGAAGGTCAGGTCATTTATTTGAACAACCATTGTAGCCCTTTACCCCAGCATGCGACAGTCCCAATATCAAGTCCCTGGGCGTCTTGGTTATTGAGAGGAAATCGTTTGAAGATTGTAGTCAATTTGACGCATGTGACCTTGAATGAAAGGTAAGGTCATTTACTTGAACTAACGTTGTAGCCGTTCACCGCAGCATGATACAGGCCCAATATCAAGTCCCCGTGCCTCCTGGTTATTGAGAAGAAGTCATTTGAAAATTATAGCCTATTTGTCCCATGCGACCTTGAATGAAGGTCAAGGCATTTTATTTGAACAAACTTTGTAGGCTTCACCCCAACATGCGACAGGCCCACTATCAAGTCCCTGGGACTCTTGGTTATTGAGAGGAAGTCGTTTGAAGATTATAGCCTATTTGACCCATGTGACCTTGAATGAAGGTCAAGGTCATTTATTTGAACAAACTGTGTAGCCCTTCAACCGAGCGTGCTACAGGCCCAATATCAAGTCCCTGGGCCTCTTGGTTATTGAGAAGTCCTTTGAAGATTATTGCCTATCT
The DNA here is from genome assembly GCF_902652985.1 of Pecten maximus. Taxonomy (NCBI): domain Eukaryota; kingdom Metazoa; phylum Mollusca; class Bivalvia; order Pectinida; family Pectinidae; genus Pecten; species Pecten maximus. The sequence goes on along the minus strand of NC_047027.1, from coordinate 6,670,782 downwards.
GACCTATGTGACCTTGAATGAATGTCAAGGTAATTTATTTGAACAACCATTGTAGCAGTTCACCGCAGCATGCTACAGGCCCAATATCAAGTCCCCGTGCCTCCTGGTTATTGAGAAGAAGTCATTTGAAAATTATAGCCTATTTGTCCCATGTGGCCTTGAATGAAGGTCAAGGTCATTTATTTGAACAAACCTTGTAGCCCTTTACCCCAGCGTGCTACAGGCCCAATATCAAGTCCCTGGGCCGCTTGGTTATTGAGAAGAAGTCGTTTGAAAATTATAACCTATTTTACCCATTTGACCTTGAATGAAGGTCAATGTCATTTATTTGAACAAACTTTGTAGCCCTTCAACCGAGCGTGCTACAGGCCCAATATCAAGTCCCTGGGCCGCTTGGTTATTGAGAATAAGTCATTTGAAGATTATAGCCCATTTGACGCATGCGACCTTGAATGAAGGTCAAGGTATTTTTTTTAACAAACTTTGTAGCCCTTCACTCCAGCATGCTACAGGCCCAATATCAAGTCCCTGGGCCTCTTCGTTATTGGAAGAATTCATTTGAAGATTATAGCCTATTTGACCCAAGTGACCTTGAATGAAGCTAGAGGTCATTTATTTGAACAAACTTTGTAGCACTTCACCTCTGCATGCTACTGGCCCAATATCAAGTCCCATGGCCTCCTGGGTATTGAGAGGAAGTCGTTTGAAGATTATAGCCTATTTGACGCGTGTGGCCTTGAATCAAGGTCAGGGTCATTTATTTAAACAAACTTTGTAGCCCTTCACCCCAGCATACTACAGGCCCAATATCAAGTATCTGTGCCTCGTGGTCATTGAGAAGAAGTAATTTGAAGATTTTAGCCTATTTGACCCATGTGACCTTGAATGAAGGTCAAAGTCATTAATTTGAACAAACTTTGTAGCCCTTCAATCGAGCGTGCTACAGGCCCAATATCAAGTCCCTGGGCCTCTTCGTTATTGAGAGGAAATCGTTTGAAGATTATAGCCTATTTGACGCATGCGACCTTGAATGAAGGTCAAGGTATTTTATTTGAACAAACTTTGTAGCCCTTCACCCCAGCATGCGACAGGCCCAATATCAAGTCCCTGGGCTTCTTGGTTATTGAGAAGTCCTTTGAAGATTATAGCCTATTTGACCTATGTCACCTTGAATGAAGGTCAAGGTAATTTATTTGAACAACCATTGAAGCCATTCACCCCAGCGTGCTACAGGCCCAATATCGAGTCCCTGGGACTCTTGGATATTGAGAGGAAGTCATTTGATGATTATAGTCAATTTGACGCATGTGACCTTGAATGAAAGTTAAGGTCATTTACTTGAACAAACGTTGTAGCCGTTCACCGCAGCATGCTACAGACCCAATATCAAGTCCCTGTGCTTCCTGGTTATTGAGAAGAAGTCATTTGAAAATTATAGCCTATTTGTCCCATGTGACCTTGAATGAAGGTCAAGGTCATTTATTTGAACAAACTTTGTAGCCCTTTACCCCAGCGTGCTACAGGCCCAATATCAAGTCCCTGTGCCGCATGGTTATTGAGAAGAAGTCGTTTGAAGATTATAACCTATTTGACCCATTTGACCTTGAATGAAGGTGAAGGTATTTTATTTGAACAAACTTTGTAGCCCTTCACTCCAGCATGCTACAGGCCCAATATCAAGTCCCTGGGCCTTATCGTTATTGGAAGAATTCATTTGAAGATTATAGTCTATTTGACCCATGTGACCTTGAAAGAAGGTCAAGGTCATTTATTTGAACAACCATAGTAGCCCTTCACATGAGCATGCTACAGGCCTAATATCAAGTCCCTGGGCCTCTTGGTTATTGAGAGGAAGTCGTTTGAAGATTTTAGTCAATTTGACCCATGCGACCTTGAATGAGAGTTAAGGTCATTTACTTGAACAAACTTTCTAGCCGTTCACCCAAGCATGCTACAGGCCCAATATCAAGTCCCTGTGCCTCCTTGTTATTGAGAAGAAGTCATTTGAAGATTCTAACCTATTTGACCTATGTGACCTTAAATGAAGGTCAAGGTCATTTATTTGCACAAACTTTGTAGCCCTTCAACCGAGCGTGCTACAGGCCCAATATCAAGTCCCTGGGCCTCTTGGTTATTGAGAAGTCCTTTGAAGATTATTGCCTATTTGACCTATGTGACCTTGAATGAAGGTCAAGGTAATTTATATGAACAACCATTGTAGCCGTTCACCGAAGCATACTACCGACCCAATATGAAGTCCCTGTGCCTCCTGGTTATTGAGAAGAAGTCATTTGAAGATTATAGCCTATTTGACCCATGTGAACTTGAATGAAGGTCAAGGTCATTTATTTAAACAAACTTTGTAGCTCTTCACCCCAGCATACTACAGGCCCAATATCAAGTCCCTGTGACTCCTGGTCATTGAGAAGAAGTAATTTGAAGATTTTAGCCTATTTGACCCATGTGACCTTGAATGAAGGTGAAGGTCATTAATTTGAACAAACTTTGTAGCCCTTCAATCGAGCGTGCTACAGTCCCAATATCAAGTCCCTGGGCCTCTTCGTTATTGAGAGGAAATCGTTTGAAGATTATAGCCTATTTGACCTATGTGACCTTGAATGAATGTCAAGGTAATTTATTTGAACAACCATTGTAGCCGTTCACCGCAGCATGCTACAGGCCCAATATCAAGTCCCCGTGCCTCCTGGTTATTGAGAAGAAGTCATTTGAAAATTATAGCCTAATATCAAGTCCCTGGGCCTCTTCGTTATTGGAAGAATTCATTTGAAGATTATAGCCTATTTGACCCAAGTGACCTTGGGTCAAATAGGTTTATTTGAACAAAATAGGTTTATTTGAACAAACTTTGTAGCCCTTCACCTCTGCATGCTACTGGCCCAATATCAAGTCCCATGGCCTCCTGGGTATTGAGAGGAAGTCGTTTGAAGATTATAGCCTATTTGACGCATGTGGCCTTGAATGAAGGTCAGGGTCATTTATTTAAACAAACTTTGTAGCCCTTCACCCCAGCATACTACAGGCCCAATATCAAGTCTCTGTGCCTCGTGGTCATTGAGAAGAAGTAATTTGAAGATTTTAGCCTATTTGACCCATGTGACCTTGAATGAAGGTCAAGGTCATTAATTTGAACAAACTTTGTAGCCCTTCAATCGAGCGTGCTACAGGCCCAATATCAAGTCCCTGGGCCTATTCGTTATTGAGAGGAAATCGTTTGAAGATTATAGCCTATTTGACGCATGCGACCTTGAATGAAGGTCAAGGTAATTTATTTGAACAAACTTTGTAGCCCTTCACCCCAGCATGCGACAGGCCCAATATCAAGTCCCTGGGCCTCTTGGTTATTGAGAAGTCCTTTGAAGATTATAGCCTAATTGACCTATGTCACCTTGAATGAAGGTCAAGTTAATTTATTTGAACAACCATTGTAGCCATTCACCCCAGCGTGCTACAGGCCCAATATCGAGTCCCTGGGACTCTTGGATATTGAGAGGAAGTCATTTGATGATTATAGTCAATTTGACGCATGTGACCTTGAATGAAAGTTAAGGTCATTTACTTGAACTAGCGTTGTAGCCGTTCACCCAAGCATGCTACAGGCCAAATATCAAGTCCCTGTGCCTCCTTGTTATTGAGAAGAAGTCATTTGAAGATTCTAACCTATTTGACCTATGAGACCCTAAATGAATGTCAAGGTCATTTATTTGCACAAACTTTGTAGCCCTTCAACCGAGCGTGCTACAGGCCCAATATCAAGTCCCTGGGCCTCTTGGTTATTCAGAAGTCCTTTGAAAATTATTGCCTATTTGACCTATGTGACCTTGAATGAAGGTCAAGGTAATTTATATGAACAACCATTGTAGCCGTTCACCGAAGCATACTACCGACCCAATATCAAGTCCCTGTGCCTCCTTGTTATTGAGAAGAAGTCATTTGAAGATTCTAACCTATTTGACCTATGTGACCTTAAATGAAGGTCAAGGTCATTTATTTGCACAAACTTTGTAGCCCTTCAACCGAGCGTGCTACAGGCCCAATATCAAGTCCCTGGGCCTCTTGGTTATTGAGAAGTCCTTTGAAAATTATTGCCTATTTGACCTATGTGACCTTGAATGAAGGTCAAGGTAATTTATATGAACAACCATTGTAGCCGTTCACCGAAGCATACTACCGACCCAATATGAAGTCCCTGTGCCTCCTGGTTATTGAGAAGAAGTCATTTGAAAATTATAGCCTATTTGACCCATGTGAACTTGAATGAAGGTCAAGGTCATTTATTTAAACAAACTTTGTAGCTCTTCACCCCAGCATACTACAGGCCCAATATCAAGTCCCTGTGTCTCCAGGTCATTGAGAAGAAGTAATTTGAAGATTTTAGCCTATTTGACCCATGTGACCTTGAATGAAGGTCAAGGTCATTAATTTGAACAAACTTTGTAGCCCTTCAATCGAGCGTGCTACAGTCCCAATATCAAGTCCCTGGGTCTCTTGGTTATTGAGAAGTCCTTTGAAGATTACAGCCTATTTGACCTATGTGACCTTGAATGAAGGTCAAGGTATTTTATTTGAACAAACTTTGTAGCCCTTCACCCCAGCATGCGATAGGCCCAATATCAAGTCCCTGGGCCTCTTGGTTATTGAGAAGTCCTTTGAAGATTATAGCCTATTTGACGCATGCGACCTTTAATGAAGGTCAAGGTATTTTATTTGAACAAACTTTGTAGCCCTTCAACCCAGCATGCGACAGGCCCAATATCAAGTCCCTGGGTCTCTTGGTTATTGAGAAGTCCTTTGAAGATTATAGCCTATTTGACCTATGTGACCTTGAATGAAGGTCAAGGTAATTTATTTGAACAACCATTGTAGCCCTTCACCCCAGCGTGCTACAGGCCCAATATCGAGTCCCTGGGACTGTTGGATATTGAGAGGAAGTCATTTGAAGATTATAGTCAATTTGACGCATGTGACCTTGAATGAAAGTTAAGGTCATTTACTTGAACAAACGTTGTAGCCGTTCACCGCAGCATGCTACAGACCCAATATCAAGTCCCTGTGCTTCCTGGTTATTGAGAAGAAGTCATTTGAATATTATAGCCTATTTGTCCCAAGTGGCCTTGAATGAAGGTCAAGGTCATTTATTTGAACAAACTTTGTAGCCCTTTACCCCAGCGTGCAACAGGCCCAATATCAAGTCCCTGGGTCTCTTGGTTATTGAGAAGTCCTTTGAAGATTATAGCCTATTTGACCTATGTGACCTTGAATGAAGGTCAAGGTAATTTATTTGAACAACCATTGTAGCCCTTCACCCCAGCGTGCTACAGGCCCAATATCGAGTCCCTGGGACTGTTGGATATTGAGAGGAAGTCATTTGAAGATTATAGTCAATTTGACGCATGTGACCTTGAATGAAAGTTAAGATCATTTACTTGAACAAACGTTGTAGCCGTTCACCGCAGCATGCTACAGACCCAATATCAAGTCCCTGTGCTTCCTGGTTATTGAGAAGAAGTCATTTGAATATTATAGCCTATTTGTCCCAAGTGGCCTTGAATGAAGGTCAAGGTCATTTATTTGAACAAACTTTGTAGCCCTTTACCCCAGCGTGCAACAGGCCCAATATCAAGTCCCTGGGCCGCATGGTTATTGAGAAGAAGTCGTTTGAAGATTATAACCTATTTGACCCATTTGACCTTGAATGAAGGTCAAGGTATTTTATTTGAACAAACTTTGTAGCCCTTCACTCCAGCATGCTACAGGCCCAATATCAAGTCCCTGGGCCTTATCGTTATTGGAAGAATTCATTTGAAGATTATAGCCTATTTGACCCATGTGACCTTGAATGAAGGTCAAGGTCATTTATTTGAACAACTATAGTAGCCCTTCACATGAGCATGCTACAGGCCTAATATCAAGTCCCTGTGCCTCTTGGTTATTGAGAGGAAGTCGTTTGAAGATTTTAGTCAATTTGACCCATGCGACCTTGAATGAGAGTTAAGGTCATTTACTTGAACAAACTTTCTAGCCGTTCACCCAAGCATGCTACAGGCCCAATATCAAGTCCCTGGGCCTCTTGGTTATTGAGAAGAAGTAATTTGAAGATTTTAGCCTATTTGACCCATGTGACCTTGAATGAAGGTCAAGGTCATTAATTTGAACAAACTTTGTAGCCCTTCAATCGAGCGTGCTACAGTCCCAATATCAAGTCCCTGGGCCTCTTCGTTATTGAGAGGAAATCGTTTGAAGATTATAGCCTATTTGACGCATGCGACCTTTAATGAAGGTCAAGGTATTTTAATTTGAACAAACTTGCCCCTTCACCCCAGCATGCGACAGGCCCAATATCAAGTCCCTGGGTCTCTTGGTTATTGAGAAGTCCTTTGAAGATGATAGCCTATTTGACCTATGTGACCTTGAATGAAGGTCAAGGTAATTTATTTGAACAGAACAACCATTGTAGCCGTTCACCCCAGCGTGCTACAGGCCCAATATCGAGTCCCTGGGACTGTTGGATATTGAGAGGAAGTCATTTGAAGATTATAGTCAATTTGAAGCATGTGACCTTGAATGAAAGTTAAGGTCATTTATTTGAACAAACGTTGTAGCCCTTTACCCCAGCGTGCTACAGGCCCAATATCAAGTCCCTGGGCCTTATCGTTATTGGAAGAATTCATTTGAAGATTATAGCCTATTTGACCCATGTGACCTTGAATGAAGGTCAAGGTCATTAATTTGAACAACCATAGTAGCCCTTCACATGAGCATGCTACAGGCCTAATATCAAGTCCCTGGGCGTGTTGGTTATTGAGAAGAAGTAATTTGAAGATTTTAGCCTATTTGACCCATGTGACCTTGAATGAAGGTCAAGGTCATTAATTTGAACAACCATTGTAGCCCTTCACCCCAGCGTGCTACAGGCCCAATATCGAGTCCCTGGGACTCTTGGATATTGAGAGGAAGTCATTTGAAGATTATAGTCAATTTGAAGCATGTGACCTTGAATGAAAGTTAAGGTCATTTACTTGAACAAACGTTGTAGCCGTTCACCGCAGCATGCTACAGACCCAATATCAAGTCCCTGTGCTTCCTGGTTATTGAGAAGAAGTCATTTGAAAATTATAGCCTATTTGTCCCATGTGGCCTTGAAAGAAGGTCAAGGTCATTTATTTGAACAAACTTTGTAGCCCTTTACCCCAGCGTGCTACAGGCCCAATATCAAGTCCCTGGGCCGCATGGTTATTGAGAAGAAGTCGTTTGAAGATTATAACCTATTTGACCCATTTGACCTTTAATGAAGGTCAAGGTATTTTATTTGAACAAACTTTGTAGCCCTTCACTCCAGCATGCTACAGGCCCAATATCAAGTCCCTGGGCTTTATCGTTATTGGAAGAATTCATTTGAAGATTATAGCCTATTTGACCCAAGTGACCTTGAATGAAGGTCAAGGTCATTTATTTGAACAACCATAGTAGCCCTTCACATGAGCATGCTACAGGCCTAATATCAAGTCCCTGGGCCTCTTGGTTATTGAGAAGAAGTAATTTGAAGATTTTAGCCTATTTGACCCATGTGACCTTGAATGAAGGTCAAGGTCATTAATTTGAACAAACTTTGTAGCCCTTCAATCGAGCGTGCTACAGTCCCAATATCAAGTCCCTGGGTCTCTTGGTTATTGAGAAGTCCTTTGAAGATTATAGCCTATTTGACCTATGTGACCTTGAATGAAGGTCAAGGTAATTTATTTGAACAACCATTGTAGCCCTTCACCCCAGCGTGCTACAGGCCCAATATCGAGTCCCTGGGACTGTTGGATATTGAGAGGAAGTCATTTGAAGATTATAGTCAATTTGACGCATGTGACCTTGAATGAAAGTTAAGGTCATTTACTTGAACAAACGTTGTAGCCGTTCACCGCAGCATGCTACAGACCCAATATCAAGTCCCTGTGCTTCCTGGTTATTGAGAAGAAGTCATTTGAATATTATAGCCTATTTGTCCCAAGTGGCCTTGAATGAAGGTCAAGGTCATTTATTTGAACAAACTTTGTAGCCCTTTACCCCAGCGTGCAACAGGCCCAATATCAAGTCCCTGGGTCTCTTGGTTATTGAGAAGTCCTTTGAAGATTATAGCCTATTTGACCTATGTGACCTTGAATGAAGGTCAAGGTAATTTATTTGAACAACCATTGTAGCCCTTCACCCCAGCGTGCTACAGGCCCAATATCGAGTCCCTGGGACTGTTGGATATTGAGAGGAAGTCATTTGAAGATTATAGTCAATTTGACGCATGTGACCTTGAATGAAAGTTAAGGTCATTTACTTGAACAAACGTTGTAGCCGTTCACCGCAGCATGCTACAGACCCAATATCAAGTCCCTGTGCTTCCTGGTTATTGAGAAGAAGTCATTTGAATATTATAGCCTATTTGTCCCAAGTGGCCTTGAATGAAGGTCAAGGTCATTTATTTGAACAAACTTTGTAGCCCTTTACCCCAGCGTGCAACAGGCCCAATATCAAGTCCCTGGGCCGCATGGTTATTGAGAAGAAGTCGTTTGAAGATTATAACCTATTTGACCCATTTGACCTTGAATGAAGGTCAAGGTATTTTATTTGAACAAACTTTGTAGCCCTTCACTCCAGCATGCTACAGGCCCAATATCAAGTCCCTGGGCCTTATCGTTATTGGAAGAATTCATTTGAAGATTATAGCCTATTTGACCCATGTGACCTTGAATGAAGGTCAAGGTCATTTATTTGAACAACCATAGTAGCCCTTCACATGAGCATGCTACAGGCCTAATATCAAGTCCCTGTGCCTCTTGGTTATTGAGAGGAAGTCGTTTGAAGATTTTAGTCAATTTGACCCATGCGACCTTGAATGAGAGTTAAGGTCATTTACTTGAACAAACTTTCTAGCCGTTCACCCAAGCATGCTACAGGCCCAATATCAAGTCCCTGGGCCTCTTGGTTATTGAGAAGAAGTAATTTGAAGATTTTAGCCTATTTGACCCATGTGACCTTGAATGAAGGTCAAGGTCATTAATTTGAACAAACTTTGTAGCCCTTCAATCGAGCGTGCTACAGTCCCAATATCAAGTCCCTGGGCCTCTTCGTTATTGAGAGGAAATCGTTTGAAGATTATAGCCTATTTGACGCATGCGACCTTTAATGAAGGTCAAGGTATTTTATTTGAACAAACTTTGTAGCCCTTCACCCCAGCATGCGACAGGCCCAATATCAAGTCCCTGGGTCTCTTGGTTATTGAGAAGTCCTTTGAAGATTATAGCCTATTTGACCTATGTGACCTTGAATGAAGGTCAAGGTAATTTATTTGAACAACCATTGTAGCCCTTCACCCCAGCGTGCTACAGGCCCAATATCGAGTCCCTGGGACTGTTGGATATTGAGAGGAAGTCATTTGAAGATTATAGTCAATTTGAAGCATGTGACCTTGAATGAAAGTTAAGGTCATTTATTTGAACAAACGTTGTAGCCCTTTACCCCAGCGTGCTACAGGCCCAATATCAAGTCCCTGGGCCTTATCGTTATTGGAAGAATTCATTTGAAGATTATAGCCTATTTGACCCATGTGACCTTGAATGAAGGTCAAGGTCATTAATTTGAACAACCATAGTAGCCCTTCACATGAGCATGCTACAGGCCTAATATCAAGTCCCTGGGCGTGTTGGTTATTGAGAAGAAGTAATTTGAAGATTTTAGCCTATTTGACCCATGTGACCTTGAATGAAGGTCAAGGTCATTAATTTGAACAACCATTGTAGCCCTTCACCCCAGCGTGCTACAGGCCCAATATCGAGTCCCTGGGACTCTTGGATATTGAGAGGAAGTCATTTGAAGATTATAGTCAATTTGAAGCATGTGACCTTGAATGAAAGTTAAGGTCATTTACTTGAACAAACGTTGTAGCCGTTCACCGCAGCATGCTACAGACCCAATATCAAGTCCCTGTGCTTCCTGGTTATTGAGAAGAAGTCATTTGAAAATTATAGCCTATTTGTCCCATGTGGCCTTGAAAGAAGGTCAAGGTCATTTATTTGAACAAACTTTGTAGCCCTTTACCCCAGCGTGCTACAGGCCCAATATCAAGTCCCTGGGCCGCATGGTTATTGAGAAGAAGTCGTTTGAAGATTATAACCTATTTGACCCATTTGACCTTTAATGAAGGTCAAGGTATTTTATTTGAACAAACTTTGTAGCCCTTCACTCCAGCATGCTACAGGCCCAATATCAAGTCCCTGGGCTTTATCGTTATTGGAAGAATTCATTTGAAGATTATAGCCTATTTGACCCAAGTGACCTTGAATGAAGGTCAAGGTCATTTATTTGAACAACCATAGTAGCCCTTCACATGAGCATGCTACAGGCCTAATATCAAGTCCCTGGGCCTCTTGGTTATTGAGAAGAAGTAATTTGAAGATTTTAGCCTATTTGACCCATGTGACCTTGAATGAAGGTCAAGGTCATTAATTTGAACAAACTTTGTAGCCCTTCAATCGAGCGTGCTACAGTCCCAATATCAAGCCCCTGGGCCTCTTCGTTATTGAGAGGAAATCATTTGAAGATTATAGCCTATTTGACGCATGCGACCTTTAATGAAGGTCAAGGTATTTTATTTGAACAAACTTTGTAGCCCTTCAACCCAGCATGCGACAGGCCCAATATCAAGTCCCTGGGTCTCTTGGTTATTGAGAAGTCCTTTGAAGATTACAGCCTATTTGACCTATGTGACCTTGAATGAAGGTCAAGGTATTTTATTTGAACAAACTTTGTAGCCCTTCAACCCAGCATGCGACAGGCCCAATATCAAGTCCCTGGGCCTCTTGGTTATTGAGAAGTCCTTTGAAGATTATAGCCTATTTGACGCATGCGACCTTTAATGAAGGTCAAGGTATTTTATTTGAACAAACTTTGTAGCCCTTCAACCCAGCATGCGACAGGCCCAATATCAAGTCCCTGGGTCACTTGGTTATTGAGAAGTCCTTTGAAGATTATAGTCAATTTGACGCATGTGACCTTGAATGAAAGTTAAGGTCATTTACTTGAACAAGCGTTGTAGCCGTTCACCGCAGCATGCTACAGACCCAATATCAAGTCCCTGTGCTTCCTGGTTATTGAGAAGAAGTCATTTGAAAATTATAGCCTATTTGTCCCAAGTGGCCTTGAATGAAGGTCAAGGTCATTTATTTGAACAAACTTTGTAGCCCTTTACCCCAGCGTGCTACAGGCCCAATATCAAGTCCCTGGGCAGCATGGTTATTGAGAAGAAGTCGTTTGAAGATTATAACCTATTTGACCCATTTGACCTTTAATGAAGGTCAAGGTATTTTATTTGAACAAACTTTGTAGCCCTTCACTCCAGCATGCTACAGGCCCAATATCAAGTCCCTGGGCCTTATCGTTATTGGAAGAATTCATTTGAAGATTATAGCCTATTTGACGCATGCGACCTTTAATGAAGGTCAAGGTATTTTATTTGAACAAACTTTGTAGCCCTTCAACCCAGCATGCGACAGGCCCAATATCAAGTCCCTGGGTCTCTTGGTTATTGAGAAGTCCTTTGAAGATTACAGCCTATTTGACCTATGTGACCTTGAATGAAGGTCAAGGTATTTTATTTGAACAAACTTTGTAGCCCTTCACCCCAGCATGCGACAGGCCCAATATCAAGTCCCTGGGCCTCTTCGTTATTGAGAAGTCCTTTGAAGATTATAGCCTATTTGACGCATGCGACCTTTAATGAAGGTCAAGGTATTTTATTTGAACAAACTTTGTAGCCCTTCAACCCAGCATGCGACAGGCCCAATATCAAGTCCCTGGGCCGCATGGTTATTGAGAAGAAGTCGTTTGAAGATTATAACCTATTTGACCCATTTGACCTTGAATGAAGGTCAAGGTATTTTATTTGAACAAACTTTGTAGCCCTTCACTCCAGCATGCTACAGGCCCAATATCAAGTCCCTGGGCCTTATCGTTATTGGAAGAATTCATTTGAAGATTATAGCCTATTTGACCCATGTGACCTTGAATGAAGGTCAAGGTCATTTATTTGAACAACCATAGTAGCCCTTCACATGAGCATGCTACAGGCCTAATATCAAGTCCCTGGGCCTCTTGGTTATTGAGAGGAAGTCGTTTGAAGATTTTAGTCTATTTGACCCATGCGACCTTGAATGAGAGTTAAGGTCATTTACTTGAACAAACTTTCTAGCCGTTCACCCAAGCATGCTACAGGCCCAATATCAAGTCCCTGTGCCTCCTTGTTATTGAGAAGAAGTCATTTGAAGATTCTAACCTATTTGACCTATGTGACCTTAAATGAAGGTCAAGGTCATTAATTTGAACAAACTTTGTAGCCCTTCAATCGAGCGTGCTACAGTCCCAATATCAAGTCCCTGGGCCTCTTCGTTATTGAGAGGAAATCGTTTGAAGATTATAGCCTATTTGACGCATGCGACCTTTAATGAAGGTCAAGGTATTTTATTTGAACAAACTTTGTAGGCCTTCACCCCAGCATGCGACAGGCCCAATATCAAGTCCCTGGGTCTCTTGGTTATTGAGAAGTCCTTTGAAGATTATAGCCTATTTGACCTATGTGACCTTGAATGAAGGTCAAGGTAATTTATTTGAACAACCATTGTAGCCCTTCACCCCAGCGTGCTACAGGCCCAATATCGAGTCCCTGTGCTTCCTGGTTATTGAGAAGAAGTCATTTGAAAATTATAGCCTATTTGTCCCATGTGGCCTTGAATGAAGGTCAAGGTCATTTATTTGAACAACCTTAGTAGCCCTTCACATGAGCATGCTACAGGCCTAATATCAAGTCCCTGGGCCTCTTGGTTATTGAGAAGAAGTAATTTGAAGATTTTGCCTATTTGACCCATGTGACCTTGAATGAAGGTCAAGGTCATTAATTTGAACAAACTTTGTAGCCCTTCAATCGAGCGTGCTACAGTCCCAATATCAAGTCCCTGGGCCTCTTCGTTATTGAGCGGAAATCGTTTGAAGATTATAGGCTATTTGACGCATGCGACCTTTAATGAAGGTCAAGGTATTTTATTTGAACAAACTTTGTAGCCCTTCAACCCAGCATGCGACAGGCCCAATATCAAGTCCCTGGGTCTCTTGGTTATTGAGAAGTCCTTTGAAGATTACAGCCTATTTGACCTATGTGACCTTGAATGAAGGTCAAGGTATTTTATTTGAACAAACTTTGTAGCCCTTCACCCCAGCATGCGACAGGCCCAATATCAAGTCCCTGGGCCTCTTGGTTATTGAGAAGTCCTTTGAAGATTATAGCCTATTTGACGCATGCGACCTTTAATGAAGGTCAAGGTATTTTATTTGAACAAACTTTGTAGCCCTTCAACCCAGCATGCGACAGGCCCAATATCAAGTCCCTGGGTCTCTTGGTTATTGAGAAGTCCTTTGAAGATGATAGTCAATTTGACGCATGTGACCTTGAATGAAAGTTAAGGTCATTTACTTGAACAAACGTTGTAGCCGTTCACCGCAGCATGCTACAGACCCAATATCAAGTCCCTGTGCTTCCTGGTTATTGAGAAGAAGTCATTTGAAAATTATAGCCTATTTGTCCCAAGTGGCCTTGAATGAAGGTCAAGGTCATTTATTTGAACAAACTTTGTAGCCCTTTACCCCAGCGTGCTACAGGCCCAATATCAAGTTCCTGGGCCGCATGGTTATTGAGAAGAAGTCGTTTGAAGATTATAACCTATTTGACCCATTTGACCTTGAATGAAGGTCAAGGTATTTTATTTGAACAAACTTTGTAGCCCTTCACTCCAGCATGCTACAGGCCCAATATCAAGTCCCTGGGCCTTATCGTTATTGGAAGAATTCATTTGAAGATTATAGCCTATTTGACCCATGTGACCTTGAATGAAGGTCAAGGTCATTTATTTGAACAACCATAGTAGCCCTTCACATGAGCATGCTACAGGCCTAATATCAAGTCCCTGTGCCTCTTGGTTATTGAGAGGAAGTCGTTTGAAGATTTTAGTCAATTTGACCCATGCGACCTTGAATGAGAGTTAATGTCATTTACTTGAACAAACTTTCTAGCCGTTCACCCAAGCATGCTACAGGCCCAATATCAAGTCCCTGTGCCTCCTTGTTATTGAGAAGAAGTCATTTGAAGATTCTAACCTATTTGACCTATGTGACCTTAAATGAAGGTCAAGGTCATTAATTTGAACAAACTTTGTAGCCCTTCAATCGAGCGTGCTACAGTCCCAATATCAAGTCCCTGGGCCTCTTCGTTATTGAGAGGAAATCGTTTCAAGATTATAGCCTATTTGACGCATGCGATCTTTAATGAAGGTCAAGGTATTTTATTTGAACAAACTTTGTAGCCCTTCACCCCAGCATGCGACAGGCCCAATATCAAGTCCCTGGGTCTCTTGGTTATTGAGAAGTCCTTTGAAGATTATAGCCTATTTGACCTATGTGACCTTGAATGAAGGTCAAGGTAATTTATTTGAACAACCATTGTAGCCCTTCACCCCAGCGTGCTACAGGCCCAATATCGAGTCCCTGGGACTCTTGGATATTGAGAGGAAGTCATTTGAAGATTATAGTCAATTTGAAGCATGTGACCTTGAATGAAAGTTAAGGTCATTTACTTGAACAAACGTTGTAGCCGTTCACCGCAGCATGCTACAGACCCAATATCAAGTCCCTGTGCTTCCTGGTTATTGAGAAGAAGTCATTTGAAGATTATAGCCTATTTGTCCCATGTGGCCTTGAATGAAGGTCAAGGTCATTTATTTGAACAACCTTAGTAGCCCTTCACATGAGCATGCTACAGGCCTAATATCAAGTCCCTGGGCCTCTTGGTTATTGAGAAGAAGTAATTTGAAGATTTTAGCCCTTTACCCCAGCGTGCTACAGGCCCAATATCAAGTCCCTGGGCCGCATGGTTATTGAGAAGAAGTCGTTTGAAGATTATAACCTATTTGACCCATTTGACCTTGAATGAAGGTCAAGGTATTTTATTTGAACAAACTTTGTAGCCCTTCACTCCAGCATGCTACAGGCCCAATATCAAGTCCCTGGGCCTTATCGTTATTGGAAGAATTCATTTGAAGATTATAGTCTATTTGACCCATGTGACCTTGAATGAAGGTCAAGGTCATTTATTTGAACAACCATAGTAGCCCTTCACATGAGCATGCTACAGGCCTAATATCAAGTCCCTGGGCCTCTTGGTTATTGAGAGGAAGTCGTTTGAAGATTTTAGTCAATTTGACCCATGCGACCTTGAATGAGAGTTAAGGTCATTTACTTGAACAAACTTTCTAGCCGTTCACCCACCTTGAATGAGAGTTAAGGTCATTTACTTGAACAAACTTTCTAGCCGTTCACCCAAGCATGCTACAGGCCCAATATCAAGTCCCCTGTGCCTCCTTGTTATTGAGAAGAAGTTATTTGAAGATTCTAACCTATTTGACCTATGTGACCTTAAATGAAGGTCAAGGTCATTTATTTGCACAAACTTTGTAGCCCTTCAACCGAGCGTGCTACAGGCCCAATATCAAGTCCCTGGGCCTCTTGGTTATTGAGAAGAAGTCATTTGAAGATTATAGCCTATTTGACCCATGTGAACTTGAATGAAGGTCAAGGTCATTTATTTAAACAAACTTTGTAGCGCTTCACCCCAGCATACTA
Organism: Pecten maximus; assembly: GCF_902652985.1. Lineage (NCBI taxonomy): Eukaryota > Metazoa > Mollusca > Bivalvia > Pectinida > Pectinidae > Pecten > Pecten maximus. The sequence continues at coordinate 6,655,062 of NC_047027.1, read as the reverse complement.
CAGGCCCAATATCAAGTCCCTGTGCCTCCTGGTCATTGAGAAGAAGTAATTTGAAGATTTTAGCCTATTTAACCCATGTGACCTTGAATGAAGGTCAAGGTCATTTATTTGAACAAACTTTGTAGCCCTTCAACCGAGCGTGCTATCGGACCAATATCAAGTCCCTGGGCCGCTTGGTTATTGAGAGGAAGTCGTTTGAAGATTATAACCTATTTGACCCATGTGACCTTGAATGAAGGTCAAGGTACTTTATTTGAAGAAACTTTGTAGCCCTTCACTCCAGCATGCTACGGGCCTAATATCAAGTTCCTGTGCCTCTTCGTTATTGGAAGAATGCATTTGAAGTTTATAGCCTATTTGACCCATGTGACCTTGAATGAAGGTCAAGGTCATTTATTTGAACAACCATTGTAGCCCTTCACATGAGCATGCTACAGGCCCAATATCAAGTCACTGGGCCTCTTGGTTATTGAGAGGAACTCGTTTGAAGATTTTAGTCGAATTGCCCAATGTGACCTTGAATGAAAGTTAAGGTCATTTACTTTAACAAACTTTGTAGCCGTTCACCGCAGTATGCTACAGACCCAATATCAAGTCCCCGTGCCTCCTGGTTATTGAGAAGAAGTCATTTGAAAATTATAGCCTATTTGTCCCATGTGACCTTGAATGAAGGTCAAGGTCATTTATTTGAACAAACTTTGTGGCCCTTCAACCGAGCGTGCTACAGGCCCAATATCAAGTCCCTTGGCCTCTTGTTTATTGAGAGGAAGTCGTTTGAAGATTTTAGTCGAATTGCCCAATGTGACCTTGAATGAAAGTTAAGGTCATTTACTTTAACAAACTTTGTAGCCGTTCACCGCAGTATGCTACAGACCCAATATCAAGTCCCCGTGCCTCCTGGTTATTGAGAAGAACTCATTTGAAAATTATAGCCTATTTGTCCCATGTGACCTTGAATGAAGGTCAAGGTCATTTATTTGAACAAACTTTGTGGCCCTTCAACCGAGCGTGCTACAGGCCCAATATCAAGTCCCTTGGCCTCTTGTTTATTGAGAAGAAGTCGTTTGAATGAAAAAGTTGACGCATTACGGCCGGACGGCCGGACGACGGACGCCGCACCACGGCATAAGCTCACTTGCCCTTCGGGCAGGTGAGCTAAAAATAGAAACATATGGCCTCAGACCACAATTAAGTTCCCTCTATGTTATACCAATGTAAAAATTTTGTAAAACTATTCGAGCTGAATCTACAGTGAGCCGGAAATTAAAGTACCTCATGACCTTCATTAAGAAAGATAATTCTGATTAAATGTTACCACCCCTCCATGTGATGGGGAAAACCGGAAAATTACAAAATATCACTAACTCCTTGTGTCCCTGCTCACAAACAAATATAGAAATGGTGTCAAATCAAAATTATCTCACTAGAATAGATATTGCACTACAAATATATGTTAAAATCATGCACATATCTGCAATAGCTAAGTCAGGAACAAATATTTAGTAACATACCTCAAATTTACTTTTGCACTGCATTCGTGTACAACGACCCGGAAGTATAACTGTGGTCTGAGGCCATATAAAATATTTATACAAGTCCCTGTGCTTCTGTTTTTAATCTGTATGCAGATGACATCTCGAAGAAAACCATTTTGAAGAATTGTTACCATTAAATCCTGGTCATTGTTTGAATTTGTCAAATATTTTTCAATAATACCTTTAATAGCAATAAGTTGAAATAAGTTTAAATTCAAAAGATAAAAAAATAATCAACTTAACATAATTGTACGTTTACCCATCCCAAATTAAATTGAATTTCACTTTGTGCAACACAATTAATCCACAATAGTTCAAAAACTTTTAATATAAAGTCATAATTGGTTTTCTTGCACATTTTTTCTTTGGTATATGTAAGCGAAAGATTGATGTTGGTATTAAAGCCAAGATATTTCAAAATCTACTTATTGCTACCTGTGTGCAGATGACATTTTGAAAACAAACTATTTTGTAAGATAGTGATAATAAAATATTGGTAATTCTTTAATTTTATCAAGGAGTTTTCAATAATGCCTTTTGTAATAAGTTGAAAATGATTTAAATTCAAAAGATAAAAAAAAATACAACATGACTCCACATCCTAACTTAGTTAATTTAACTTAATTTGACAAATCAATTAATTGACATTGAGCCAAAAGCCTTCACTGTTGACACAAAGTATGCTGCAGACAGGAGCGATCTTTTGGTCACGAATAGAATGACAATTTGGGTATTCCGGTCGATGACTTGAGCAACATATTTAGTCACTGATGGAGTTATATGTTTTATTGAAGAACAGTATCCATATCATATACATTACGTATTGTATATGTTATGTTGGATACTTGATTATATTTTCCACATACACCCTTCTGCACAGGTTGATAAAAATATTCGCAATCAAGTTGTTTATTAGCTGGATAGTGTATGGGTTCTTGTTTCAATCACTACACAATATACATAAACGAATGCCGGTTGAAAAATAATTACACATATATTCTGAGAAGTAAGAGGTAATTCAAAATATCGCATAACATTATCTTAGATGGCATATGTTTCAAATGTTACATGGGTCAAACCAGCCACATATATATACTCTTCGAGTCAGATGACCTAAACATCCGAGTTATATCACAGTTGGGATACCGTCAAGATCATTAAGGTATGGATAAACCAATAAAGTAATAAAAGGAAATCTAAGTTCGTAAACTAATCGGATATTCGGAAGTCAATCATCAACATAATTGATTTATAATGTGCATGTATTACTAGTAACGTATATTGTTTTCTTCAAATGTTTACTTAGCTTTATTTCTAAACTGCCTGCATTCAAACACTCACCTTATAAAGTTTGGCGCCTTTGTCAAGAAGAAGTCTGACTATTTCTGTATGGCCACGTGATGAGGCCCATCTTATCGCATCATCCTGAAACAAAGATGAAATCAACAATTCAAATTAACTGAATAATACCGGTACTTCGTTCTTCTAGGACTCGTTAGTGATACTACGGGCCTAAATTGTTGACACTTATGGAACGACTGATCAAACGGTAAAAGGCCGAAAGTAAGATAACATCATAATCAATGAAGTGGAATAAGTTATACATGTATAACTACTGAATTACAAACATTAATTTTGTTCTGCTAACTAATATATTTTCCAGATAAACAAGGCGGAACATACATGACGACTGGTTGCTTTGAAACACTCACCTTATCAGGTTGGGCGCCATTGTCTAGGAGTAGTTTGACTATTTCAGTATGGCCATAAGTTGCAGCCAGTGTCAGTGCTTTATCCTGTATTATCAAAGTATGGTATTTTCATTTGTTGTTATTATGTGTTAAGATAAAAGTAAAACTAAAGATTTAAAGTGGTAAAAACATGTGTATTAACGACAATATATCAGTCCCTGTAAGATTGCGTTGTGTGTAGAGAAAGTGATAGAAATCGACGCTATCTACAATACCAATTACAATGCCACCCAAAATGGTAATTATATGTCAAATTGTTGAATAAATTTCGAAGTTTGGACAGACATAAAGTTTGCATTAGAAATGTTTTAAAGATAGTGTATTATTCGTTCTCATTTCAAAATATCTATATTAGTATCTCGAAAACACGTCTATCATAAAACTGGTCTATAAACCAACAACAATAAACTTGATGATTTAATCGGTTCAAATGCATGAGAAATGAATATGTTTGTGATCTTCAGGTATTAGGCAATACAGGACACATCAAGTAACGCCTAGGGCTGAGTTAAAACCGAATTATTTCTAGTACCAAGAATTACAAAGCCAAAATGAATTGAAATGTAAATTACAATTGTTTTGTTGTTATATGACGCTTCAATGATGTCAAGCGCTTTAACTGTTGACACAAAGTATGCTGCAGACAAGAGCGGTATGTTTGGTGATTGATAGAGTGACATTTTGGGTATTTCGTTCGATGACTTGAGCGACACATTTGGTTACCGAATGTATTATATGTTGTATTGAAAGACAGTACCGATAACAAATATTACGTAATGTATATGATATGTTGGATACTTCATTAAATTTGCGACATACAATCGTCTGGATAGGTTGATAAAAATATTGGCAACTTTGTTGTTTATTGGCTGGTTGTTGTATGGGTTCTTGTTTCAATCACGAAGCAATACACAAAAAACAAATGTCGGTTGAAAAATCATTACACACATATTTTGATAGATAAAAGGTAATTCAAAATATCGGATAACATTCTCTGGGATTTCATGTTTCCATTCCAATGTTCGTTCTTGCATGGCTCAAACCTGCACCATCTATATACTCTTCGAGTCAGATGACCTAAACGTCCGAGTTATATCACAGTTGGGTTATTGTCAAGATCATTAATGGGTTAAAACTAATAAACGAAATCTAAGTGCGTAAGTCAATCGGATAATCGGAAGTCATTAATACACTTGAGATCTAAATTTCTAGTAACGTATCTTGTTTTCTTCTTATGTTTACTAACCTTTATTTCCCGGCTGCCTGCATTAATACACTCACCTTATCATGTTTGGCGCTTTTGTTAAGAAGACGTCTGACTATTTCTGTACGACCACGTGCTGAGGCTTCTCTTAGCTCATGCCCCTGTTTCAAAGTAAGACAATTTCATTCGTTATTATGCAATATCAGCTTTTACATGGGTGCGTTATGTAAAGAAAACAAAGAAATGAACACTCTATGCCCGTGTATAAACGGATTTAAAATATTATGATTCCATCATCGAATTGTTAGAACTTTTCATCCCGGCCGAGACGTTTAAATGGATTGGATGAGATAGTCAACCCTTAGTTTGAGTTTTTTTTGCATGGGCGCCATATTGGCTATAAGTGTCGATCATAGAGAGGGCTTCCCTACTGCTATGTTTCTGTTTTAATGTATATTTTATGTCTTTTTAAAATCGTATGTGTGTCTTGACCTGACATAAGTTATAACATTTAATTATTGTTTTGTTCCGTGATGTTGAGGATGTTGGTGAATTCATAATCGTAGACTCATTCGTTGGCCAACCTTTTTATTATGGTTTATATGCCAACATCTTTCAAACAGTAGCGTAATGACTTATTACATTTTGCTGGCTGCCGCCCAGGACATTGTCTTGGAGTGGCCCGTTGACCGCCTCCCGACTACTGCCCCGAACTTAAATACATAAGATACACATGCCCAGTAGACCACGTTGCATGGTGATATAAACATTTACGTAATATTGTAGATAATACATGCCAGCGCCAGGTAATTAATCTTATGCCCCTGGTACTTAAGATAGTCAACAGACATGTGGTCAATATAAATGAGATAACCTAGCTTACAACACGTCAATATTTTTTTTAACTAAAACATGTTTCGGTACAAAATGAAGGAAAGCTTCCTTGTAATCTTCTAGCTCATATTTAGTCTGTTACATTTTTCTGCATGTCTTACATGGTGACATAATTTGTCTCTGAACAACATAGTTTATGTTTATTAACTGGCACTAATGTTAACAAATATGTGGACACATCTAATGTGCTTTGTTCCTAGAATGGATTTGTGGTTTCCGGTATAGCAAACGGAAAACAGACATTATACCTCCAATAACAATGGAACTTATGATGATCCAGTAAACAAAACATGTGCTTAAATTAAAATTTTAGCACATTTGCTACAACTGTGTTTATCTTCCCAAGCTTGGGGTTGGTAAGATTTGTGGTTTGACGGAATTATCATAGAACAGTATATGGTTTCCTACACCAAGAATCACCTACAGTGTCTACAGATTTCCAAGTGACATGAATCTACTTATATGGTAGATTCAGTAATAATGTTCATGCATATTGCATACTGGATTTCATATGTATGTTTATATATATATATTTATCAACATACTTGATTTTATATGTGGAAAGTCCTTTGCATTTCTGTGCGATTTTTCGGTGGGGAATATGAAAATTCCTATCCTAAGTTATTTTAACTTTGTGGCAGTTTTCTATCGAATCATCACCTAAATCTCAATTGTAAGCTGATAGGGATTATATAATTTTTATAATCCTTATATAAGATTCTATCATACTTACTGATGTGTCAATTTTTTTAATATTTTTTGTTATAATATCTGTTTTATCTTGTTGTAATAAACTTGTCACCTTTTGGTGGCCTATTTTCAAATCATATAACTCTTTTTTTTCTGTACACAGGCAATATTCCTTTCACGTGAAAAGGGCAAAAAAGTGAAATTCACAATTCACGTGAATTTCACATGAAAAATTTCACGCGAATTTCACATGAATTTCACATGAAAAAATTCACATGAATATCACGTGAGCTTTACATAAATTTCACATGCTGTTTACATTAGTTTTACTTCAAAAAAACTAATAATCATTGTATTGATAAACAAGAAGGTAATATGTTATAATTTGTAAAGAAGCCTTTCAAAAATATAGCAAACAAAGCAAAAAAACATCAAATAGATTCATAATGTTTTATTCAATCAATATTTAACAATATAATAATATAACAACATTTACACACCTTACTTGCTTCCAACATCTTCTACCCTCCCTTCCATTCTCATTTTCGTTTCTCTCACAACACTGTTTTTATTTCTCTGTTTTCCTTCTTACTCTTTAACACTAGGATTTAAATTCCTTTTTTTAGGCTGCGGGATCAGATCTACACCTCAACACAACAAAAGTGTTTTGGAATGTTGTTTTCAGTCTGGAAAAGAATAGAAACTTTACATTATACAATTTTGGCACACAGTGTTAAACCAATAAATCAGTATTTACTACATACTGATTATGTTAAAAAAGGTTTCATAAATCTTAGTAAGCAAACATTAAGACTTCAAAGAAATTGTATAATTGAAATTACAAACTGCTATTGGGATACTTGATTGACCAATAATATTGCCATAATAACAAATGGCCCAGAGGGCCTGCATTACTTACACCTGGATATTTCAGTAATCATGGCAAATGCTATCATGAAAGTTGTACTACAAATAGTTTCCTACTTTTTGAGCTGCCTCTCCTAACAATGGTTCTAACTTAAAGGTGGACTAAATCCTGTTATTCTTTAATAAGAAGGATTTTTAATTGTTTTTTTTTTATTTAAGTTTTTTTTTCTTCTATTTTTACCCTATTGAGCCCCTCTTCCTTGCCCTATATAGGAGCCATACCATGTGCTTATCATCAGATCCATTCTGGAATTCAGAAAAAGAGATTTAATGGAAATATTGATGGATGAGAATGGATAACAGACATTGCGCAAGGCATAAGATCACTGGCCCTTCAGGCAGTGCTGGTATTTAAAACACATGAGTATATTTTTCATGAGGCTTTGTCTCATCGATACCCATATATACCATTAATTAGCAAAAAATTGTTTTGGTTAAAATCAGTTAATTACACATTGTGCTTATATGATGGTGTCAAATACAGTTTGTCTTATAATAATACAATGTGTTAATTTAGGAAAGCTATTCAAACCAACAAACTGAATCATTAAAAACCCTGAGACTTATGTTGTCTGGAGATATCAACATCCTTATCATTGTGTGAATTTTGTTTTAAATATGATCTCAAGGTATGAAGATGCTAGGTCGCTGGCAAACATATAGGGTACTGTACAGTTTATGTTTCACTGTAACATGTGACCTTTATCTTTTTGTAATTGACACAAAGACATGTGCATGAAAAAAATACTAGAGAACGAGTTGTTTTCAATCAATTCACTATGAATAAGTCTTATATAATTTTCAATCCATTGATGCTTAATAAATTAATATTTATAACACGTTTTGAAGGTACCTATCATGTTAAGTGAAACACAATATATCAATAATGTTCTATATCCTCTCTATTTAACATGTTTATCCTTACGCAGGGCCTTAATAAAGAATTGATAGAATTGATAAAAAACAATCCTATCAAGTTTAAATCACCGAGTACTTATTGAACATTCCGGTCAATTCTCTTCAGCCATCTCGCTTTAATAAGCCCACCAAGACGATTTGTCTGCAAAAATATCCCAATTCATCACATTTGAGGAAAACTATCAACGCGAAGACGATTAAGTTGGAATGAAGACGTGTTTTGTAGTATTTTTGAAGTATTTGTCACATTTGGTTGCAGTTGTCAAACTCACCTAACAGCGATATTAAAAGACTGTATTCTAGATTTTGGATGATCAAACATGTATATTTACATAAAAACCTACCAATTATGAAATAGTCCGTCTGCAACTGACGAAAAATCCTCTTCTGTGCATTAAAATACCCGCAACGCAGCAGCGCGTTGTTAACATTTTTCCGAGGTCGTAGTCCAATAGTTTAATCGACGTAGTCCGGAAATTATTATATAAATAAAACCTTGTATTTTATTTTCGGTTTTTGTTATCATAACACTTTTTTCGTCGCTAAAATAAGAACAGTAAATTAAATTTAAAAAAAATTTATCAGAGGATAAAATAATTATCTCGCCATGTAGAAAAATGTGTACCACAGGAAAAACAAAACCCGGATAAAATGGCCGTGTCGACTATTGTATTCACCTCTTTTTTGCGTTTTGAGCGAGACTCGACTTTTTGAGTGCTCCAAAATGATATATATCATATTTACTAGATTTCTATACTGGTTTAAATGAAATAAAAGCTTAAATATCTTTGTGGAACAAAACTTCACTCCTTTTTAATTTTTATGTTAAACACCCGAATGTCTGCTGTATTCATACATTTGTCATTGTGCGTTTGAACAGAGACGTTATATACAAGTCTCTAGTTTGAACAACCCCCGATTTCGTATATCAAAAAATCAACAATTTAATTCAAACCAATATTATTTTCAGAACACTAATGCATCTTGATTGTAATTTTTAACCATAAAAATACAAAACTTAGATTTCAAGAATGTGAGAATAATGGGGCAGATGACGGGATATAGTTCTAGCTAGGCTTAGCCTACCACATTTTATATTTATAAGATTGTGAGAAGCCCCAAGAGCCAAATATGTATGCGACGAGAAGTATATCAAAATAAATAAATAAATCTAAATAAATCTTACATTTTTTCTTTTAAACTTTGTTGTGTATAAACCGACATTAAGTACGAAGAGACTTAGGCTCAAGATGGTTTATTAATAAAAAAAAAATAAAAAAATACATTAGCTACAGGTATGTGGAAAAAAAGGGCCAATCATCTAATTTTCAACTGCAATTTATCCTCTTCATAACACATTACAAGCAATATTGAATTTATGCCTAATGCATTCAGATAAATAGGACAAATACAACGTTAATCACGTTTTTAACATTTTTCCCCGCGAACCTGAAAAGGATATATCGGCCTACATTGAAAATAGGAATAAGCTGAAATTTCTTGTGGTAGCTTGCTCACAACATTGGGTAATGTATTCTACGCTTTTAGTCGTGGTGGAGGAGCCGTTCAATACATTTTGCTAGAATTATTTTTGTATATGAAAGAATCTCGAAAAAAAATTTCACATCAAATTCACATGAAATTTTTCACGTGAAATTCACATGAAAAACTTCACGTGCAATTCACATGAAATTCATGTGAATTTCACGTGAAGTTTTTTTCAGGTGAATTTCACTTGAAAAAATATTCACGTGAAATTCACATGAAAAAAAAATCACGTGAAATTCACGTGAAGGAATATTGCCTGTGTACCTAGGAAATTGGCATAGGCTTCGTGCCCCAAATTGGTATCTTTGAGATGTCAGTACCATGGGTTTTTGATGGAGCCACGTCATCTCTTGATGCTGCCATTTTAAGCCTCAATCGTCTTTCCTTCAATTATCAGTTTATCGTTTTAAAACATTTTCGAATCTTGATATTATCATCATACAAAAAAGGTTCACTTTTGTTTAAACATATAATGCACCGAAGTATAACGAATATATTTCATGGTTCGAAACACATTGCAGTATTCACCTTTTCTGTAAATGTAAAATTTACGAATAATATAGGAAATATGGTCTAAGATAGAAATAAACGCCCTTTATATTATCATATTTAATAAGAATGTTTGAGAAATCTTATTGGTGAACAAACAATAATTAAACTGTCGGAATTATTAGATGAGGTTAGTTTGTTGTTACTATTGATGTCCTGTTAACACAACATGCTTTTGATTTATTTTTTTGTTTGTCACCCAAAGTCATATCCCTGTGCCCTGCCCCCTTTTTGACAAACAGTTAAAAAAATATCTGGCTTTTTGTAAGTTGAATAGCTCAGCAGAGCTAGACTATTCTGATGCAAACATTTGTTCTATGGGCCGATGGAACTCGTCAGCTTTCAGCTGACCGTAGGTCAGTGGTTTTTCTCCGGGTACTCTAGCTTTCCTCCACCACGAAAACCAGGCACGTCCTTAAATGACCCTGGCTTTTAAGAGGACGTTAAAAAATAAGTAAAACTGTTTTTTTGCCAAAGAAATGAAACCCACAAAGTTGAATTTGCTGTCCCATTATACCCTATTTAATTGAAATCGGACAATATCTAAATTTGGACCAATCAGAGGCCAGGAAATGGTGACCTTTTTGGTAAAACGTGAAAATGAGGTGACCAGAGGGACCAGTGTCCCATGATGTACCTACATATCAAATTTAATCAAAATTGGACAATATCTTATTTTGGACCAATCAGAGGCTTGGAAATGGCAGTCATTTTGTTAAAAAAAACAGATTAAAGTGAGGTTACAAGAGTAACCGGTGTCCCATGATGTACCTATATACTGTACCAAATTTCATTGCAATCAGACAATATCTAAATTTGGAAAAATATCCTCGAAAAAGATAGGACTAACTCTTTCAGAAAGGAATATCCAAGATTTGATAGGAATTGGGTCGCCCCAATATTAATCTTGGAGAAAATTGTTAATAAATCACACTTGCGCGAGGAAAATCCCATTTTTGTATGAATTCAACCAGTGGAGCATAATGATAAAAATGACAGAAGGAAAATTGTTTGTTTGTGTGACATAGTCATTTCATTAAATTGATATTTCAAAACTTTCCCCATATCTTAAAGTCAGTATCAAGCGTCTTTGTCGGTGGTCCACGTCGAGCAAATTGGGAGATTGTCTTTTTTTTTGCAACTTCTTCAGTAGTGTATGGAATCACTAATAAGTTCATGATCAATCATCATCATATCGATAATTGATCGATCATAAATAGAACTTTAGGGAAATATCTACAAAAGCATTAATATGAATGGTACATTATAATTACCAAGGTAATGTAATATCAAGAACAGGTGAGCAATGTATCTCCCTTTTTCTATCACAGATGAAAATTAGCTAATTAGCAAGTTTTAAATTGTTTATGTGAATTTGAACAATAATTCATGTAAAGGAAGCTTAGCCATGCATAATAAATCATGTTTTTATTTTTAGATATCTTTGTTCAACCTTTTATCAGGTAGCAGTGTACACCAGTTTGCCCAGTTTCTGAAAATGAAGTGGCAATTATCTCTTACTCTTATATATATTTGAATAGCCAGCTGAGTCAGTTTGAGGCAAGGTCTCCTTGTAGTAATTAGTGACTACCTCTGAACAACATACAGGAGACCTGTCTGTCCACATGCCATCCTGGAAATGGAGCAATAATTTATGAAAATGAAGCTTACCAAGCAAAATAAATAATATGTTCAAATAAATGATTTAAACTTCTTCCAAGGTAGCAGTGTAGACCAGCTTGCCCGGTTTCTGAAAAAAATGTAGCATCTTTAAGTCTGAGGCTGGGTCTCCTTGTAATAGTTGGTGACTACCTGACTGAACAACATACAAGAGGCCCATTGCATGCCATCCAGAGCAATACGGGTAAAGTGGTCTTGCCCAAAGAAACAACCACGACAGCACATACCGACCTGATTTTCCGCTTCCCTTTTCTTCTGCAGGATAACTGTTCAAACTTTTCTATACTTCTTCTATATATATTATACTAATAAACTTGGTGTATTTGGTTTAACGTCCCATTAACAGCCAAGTTCATTTAAGGACGTGCCAGGTTTAGAGATGGAGGAAAGCCGGAGCCCAGATAGCATGACTACGTTGGGCCAACGTTGGCCCACAGATGTTGACTACGTAGGGCCAATGTTGGCAAACTACGTTGGCCCGATGTAATTTTGCTCATCGGCCCATCGTTGGACCAACATTGTATGTCAGATAGCCAATGTTGGCCCATCGTTGGACCAACATTGTATGTCAGATAGCCAACGTTGGCCCATCGTTGGTTTCAAGTGTGTATTTCCAACTATTGGTTTCACCTTCATAGGCCCAACATTGGCCCAACGTAACAAACAGTAGATAAAGTGATGCTTATGTGTAATGCTGGCAACATAAAAATTAATCAGTTGTCATATTGGCAAGTGCTTTACAATTTATTTGTATATGATGACAATACAGTGATTAAATGTACATTATTCTCTTTTACAATCAACAGTTTTAAATACAGTATGTTATGTATCATTATAAAGAGTCAAAACTGATAAATGATTATCAGATGTTAATTTTAGTTATCTGCCCCAGATCAGTCCTGTTCGGAATTGTCACTAAGCACAGCATTGATAGTTGCAGTAGCTGCCTGTTGTGCCCTTTTTTGTTCCTGTCTCCTTTTCCTGCCACCATCGCGATCACAAGCAAATCTGAACCAATCTTTTGCAATTGCTGCAATTTCCGAATCTGTTGCTGTCGCACAAAGGCGGTTCTTCCTTACTGTAGCTGTTGGAATAAATAAACAACATATCAAATCTACACAGAATGTAAAAATCAAGCGGCACAGATGACCTGAATCGTTAACCTGGACATTTCTGCAGTTATGGCATTATGGCATTAAAGTAATTTACATTATTATATATAGATTATATATATATATGACATTTGTCAAGTAGTAGGCCTAATAACGACAGTACAGACAAGTATTTTCGAGGCAATCTGCCCCTTTATCAAGAAACAAGGGAATTACAAACGATCTGACATTGAACATGGAACAGCTACACAAATTTTGTAGATAAATATACTTAGTATTTATGTGTGTGTGTATACGTAATGAAAAATAAATTCTGAAAACTTTATGACCCCGATATCTAGCAAGCAAAAGTGTATGTACGGTAGTGTACGTACGGCAGGTGGTCTTGTGGAATTAATTAATATACTAAAATTACTTCAGGAATTGAAACATATAATTAAAAAGCAAATCATATAGCCTACTTACATTGTCTTTTGATCAAAGAAATGCTCTCTTTCTTCTTCGTGATTAATCCAAATATCTTCTGTGTAAGTCGTTTAGCACGTGTACTGTGTACAACCAGTTGAACAGCTCGGACAAGGTTCCTGATAAGAATGTAACATCTGCAGGCAGCTTGACCATCCCTAGTATCAGATGTCACGGTTACCAAGGGAACTGGTCCGACCCTTGCTGTGAGGAGCGCTGACCCAGTTTTGTGGGCAGTAAACATGCATAGAAAATGGCATCCTTAAACCGGCCACTAAAATATTTACCAAAACATTTATGTCCTTGTTCCTGTTTTACTACAGTATAAAAGACTTTAATTTATGATTAGTTATTCTCACGCAAACAATACATTTTATTATATAGTGATTTTGAAAAAAAAATCACTATTAAAAAATCTTATGAAGTGTATTTTTTAAAATGATTGATAATATATATATCAACTTTGATTACAGATAATCACTTTTGTTTAAATTTGTTGTAAACCTGCTTGGGTTTACAACATCGGGTCAACGTAGGACCAACGTTGGACCAACCTAGGTAATTCAGCACTGAAATGTACCAACAGGGGGCCAATGTTGGGCCAACGTAGTGTTCCCAACTTATCTTCACTTGCTGTCGAGTAAAACAAGTTGTTGTTGGGCCAACGTCGGGCCAACGTTGTATGACCAACGCCAACCATTGGCCAACCGTACAACCATATGCCAACGTTGGCCCAACGTAGTCATGCTATCTGGGAGTACGATCAGTAGTAGTTAACTTCCCCACGTAGGTTTCGAACTAGCAACCCAGAGGTGGAGGGCTAGTGATAAAGTGTCATGACATATCTTAACCACTCGGCCACCGCGGCCCCTCAATAATAAATCATTAATAAACAATCTTACAGTGAAAATTGTGGAAAATTTGTTTCTTAAAGCCCCATTCCGGGAAAGTTTGTTTAATATTTATTATTTTCTACAGAAAACATTCCTAACAAAGGAAAAAATTAATAACAAATTAAAATTCGTCGTATTTATGGAGTTATTAACGGAATTCCATCGAAACGCTAAAATTTCTAGTGGTGAATGAGATATGGTAATTTCATATGTTAATGAGATCAAGCGCCACCTACCGGAGACCTATTATCGAGAAGCAATATGGCGTCCAAAACAAAAACGCCTAAGCTCGTTAAAAAAAACCCTAATTGACTCTGAAAAAAACCGCAGGAAACAGCGGTATGCAACGGAGCACAATCAAATAACACTTGGAAAGGAGCATACCCGTTGGAGAGCTCTGAGGGAAGAACTGAGTCTGAAATCTGACGAGAAATTGGCATCGATCGTGCTCGATCACTGGTAAGTGAAAGTCAGGAAAGAGTCACATGTTCATAGACACCTATACGGTATAGTTAATCGTACTATATTAAATATAAATTGGAAGTAATATTAAACTATAGCAATGCCATCGTTACCTTTGATCATCCTGCTCACCAAGATATAATTGAAACAAACATAGGGGAAATGTTTCGATTGATCAGAAGCGCGACATATATCTAGTGCTGATATTTTTACCACGCGTTATACGTGGTTACACTGCTTGTTTCGTCATGATCATCGTTGCTTGATTGCTCAACCTACATCGTGAACGTGATCGTTAATCTATATATAGTATTATGGAAAACCAAACAACAGTGCAAGATAATGTCAATGTTTATGTCATATTGATAAAAAAAACTATCGAAAAGAAACTGAATTTGACAGTTACGACGACATCTCAAAATTTACCCCTTGGGGGCCCCTTGGTAGCGTAGAAGGAAAAAAGACCATTTCAGCCGCAGTGATCGCTTTATTGTTGTCAAACATTTGTATGTAATAGCTAGCATCGAATATCTAATTGTCTGCAAGAAAAGAAGTGCATGATTCAGTGAGAAAAACTACGTTTTACTTACCTAGACGTTGCTGTCAGAACTCGCCATGCTGCACACGTTTGTTTTGGGTATCATACAGCCTCGTTTTCGATTTCTCTTCATTACCATACTATTTTGGGAGTTTATAAATAGATATGTACGCTCGGAATTTCCCGCGATTAATTAACTAATTAATTAGTATTCAACTCTAAAAATACGACGAAACAACATGTAAATAAGCATTATTTGCACACAGAAAAGCTTATTTATGAACATTGCTTCCGGGAATGGGGCTTTAATATCTAAATGGCTTGAAATTGAGAGAATAGTTCTACAAAATGATATGAAAACCATATTTTATGCAAAGTCTCAAAAACATTTTAATGAAGTTTTTTTTAAAGTAGAATATAGGGGTAATTACTTGCGGTCTAAGGCTTGCAAATAAAGTAACTGTTTAAAACTTTTCGATTCTTATTTATCACAGTTGCAAGTGTAAAAGATGTGAAAATTTAAGAAATGTTGTTATCCCAATATCAAAATATTTGATATTGAGAGAATAGTTCTACAATATGAAATTAAAACCAGATTTTATGTAAAGTTTCAAAATTCTGAATTTGTTTCTTCAGTAGAATATAGAGGGAAATTAACTGCGGTTTTTGACCAACAATTTAGAACACCCTTTCTAATGTAAATATTTGCATATGGTGCTGTTGGCCTAACAAAAGAAACATACAAGAGACCCAATGGGCCTGTATCGCTCATCTAACTCTACAGCAACTTTGAGTCATTTCTACAGATACTATGCTGATTAACTCTTTATTCAAATATCATGGTAAGCTAGGTTTATTCATATCAATAAATCTTCTAGTCCTTTATTCTAGCATTATATTGGCCTAATATCGGGTCTCGGAGGCTCTTGGTTATCGCAAAATTATTGTTTACAGATATAAGCCGATTTCACCCGTGACCTTGAATGTAGGTCAAGGTCATTTATTTGAACAAAATGGGTAGCGCTTCACCCCAGCATGCTGAAAGCCTAATATCAAGTCCCTGGGCCTCTTGGTTATTTGAAGATTATAACCTATTTGACCCAAGTGACCTTAAATGAAGGTCAGGTCATTTATTTAAACAAACTTGATAGCCTTTCCCCAAGCATGCTACAGGCCCAATATCAAGTCCCTGGGTCTCTTGGTTATTGAGAAGAAGTCGTTTGAAGATAATAGCCTATTTGACCCATGTGACCTTGAATGAAGGTCGAGGTCATTTATTTAAACAAACTTTGTAGCTCTTCACCACAGCATACTACAGACCTAATATCATGTCCCTGGCCTCTTGGTTATTGAAAAGAAGTCGTTTGAAGATTATAACCTATTTGACCCAAGTGACCTTAAATGAAGGTCAAGGTCATTTATTTAAACAAACTTGATAGCCTTTCCCCAAGCATGCTACAGGCCCAATATCAAGTCCCTGGGTCTCTTGGTTATTGAGAAGAAGTCGTTTGAAGATAATAGCCTATTTGACCCATGTGACCTTGAATGAAGGTCAAGGTCATTTATTTGAACAAACTTTTAAGCCCTTTAACCCAGCATGCTACAGGCCCAATATCATGTCCCTGGGCCTCTTGGTTATTGAGAAGAAGTTGTTTGAATGAAAAAGTTGACGCCGGACGGACGGACGACGGACGCAGCACCACGGCATAAGCTCAATTCCCCTTCGGGTAGGTGAGCTAATAAACTATTTAAACTAGTCCCTGTGTTACAGTATTTTACCTGGGTGGAGATGACATTATGAAGAAGACTATTTTGTAGAATTGTTATCATTAAAATAATGGTCATTGTTTGAATTTTTCGAATATTTTCTATAATACCTTTATATCAGTAAAGTTTTCAAAAGATAAAAACAAAACAACTACATATGGTTCCCAAACATTGAATCTAACTTAGTGCAACACAATAAATACATAATGGTTAAAAAAAACTTTAGTATTTATATGAATAGGGAAATGGGGCTATCAAACATTCATTCTGATGTAACCAGAATTATTTAAAAAAAAAAAAAAAAAAAAGATTATCATAAATGAACACTGTATGTCTTAAATGGATATGAAATAATATGTTTCCCTGATTATATTTCCATCATCAAATACGTGTAATTATTAGAACTTTTCATTCCCATAGTCACACTCGTACTACTGAAAACGTAAAAACAGCGCGAAAATCTCTAAAATAAGTTTACCGCTAAAATATGTGCGTCTACAGTATTCAACTTTTCAATATGTAAACAATATGAATAATATAGGAAATATGAGCAAAGATAGTAAAGAACCCCCTTTGCATTATCACATTAGGTTTGGGGGAAATAATAAGAATGTTTGAGATATCAAAATTGTGTACAAACAAATATTGTGGTTTCTTTGTTGTTACAATGTATGCCCTTTTAACACAACATGATCAATATCGTCCTTCTTTGGGGCCGCGGTGGCCGAGTGGTTAAGGTATCCCGACACTTTAACACTAGCCCCCCACCTCTGGGTTTCGAGTTGCGAAACCTACGTGGGCAGGTACTGACCCTAGGCCGGTTGTTTTTCTCCGGGTACTCCGGCTGTCCTCCACCTCCAAACCTGGCACTTCCTTAAATGACCCTGGCTGTTAATAGGACGTTAAACAAAAACAAACCAAACTCTTCCTAATGCTCCCTTGACACATTTTTGGACTTTAGCTGAGCGTTCGCCACTATTAGGAAGGCTTTTGTTTTTTTCTACCGGCCGAGACACACCAGGGTAAATAAAATGGGAGTTGTTACTCCTGCTTATTAATAATGCATAGGGTAATGTCACAATATGAACACCGTGATTACACAAAACATGTTGAGTTTGCGCTCAAATGAACCAGTCTACATTTACTGTACTTCGAATGTACATCTTCATACACCTGTTCGAGGCTTATTAATGAGGGATAGACATCATTACTCACCCTAGGATTATATCCCTGTTCGGTATCAGTGGAATCTTAAATTATTGCAGAGTACATTTCTACGTCTTGGTAATAATGTTCTAAATATCGTATATAGTAGTTCCCATAAAATCGGTCTTTAAAGTATAATAGCGGTATCACCGTGGAAACATTATCAACGACTGAATTGGTTACCAATATATAAGAAATAAATGTGTTTGTGACCTACGCTTTTGAACAATAAACGTCAACAAAAGCCAGTTGAAAAATCACTACACGTCGATTCTGATAGATTAGAGATAATTGAAAATATCGGATGACATTCTCTGAGATGGCATATCAAGCTCCTTTATTTCATATGGATGAATCACTATATCAAGTTATTTTGTGTTCTGAAGATTTCTTATTTTAGGAATTACCAGATATATATCCTCTGCTTACATTTCCTAACCACCAACTCGTTCTCTTTGATAGATTATTTTTGGATTAAACTCCCAAGAAATTATCCGAAAATGTAAAGAGTCATCTATAAATAAGGATTGTACAATAATGAAACGATAACATGCCGAAAGTACATTAGTCCCATAATACAATAAAAAGTGTTACATATTTATATATATGGACCTGGACATATGTTTGAAAATGTTTGAAACTAAGCTGATAACTCTTTATATTCACAAACTTGATGTCAGTGTTTCGGAAACAGTTTATACCATAAGCAATATTCTCCCCGAGTTAATTGATTAACAACGAATGAGAAAACATTGTGTCAATTATGGTAGACACTCGCGAAAGCTTGGTTTTGGTGGATAATTGGGAACTTAAAACATCGTATAACATGTCTTTGTGATGATATGCTTCCAAGACTCCTCTTTAAATATCATTATCTCTCTTTAATTTCAAAGATTTATTATATCAAGTTATTTTATTTGATAAAAACCGAATTATTTCTAATAGCAAGAAACACAAAGCAAAAATGAATATAACTGTAAATTACTCTTGTTTTGTTGCTATATGACGCTTCAGTGATGTCAAAAGCCTTAACTGTTAACAAAAAGTTGAGGAATAGAGTGACAGTTTGAGTATTCTTGTCGATGACTTGAGCAACATGTTTGGTCACTGATGGAGAGATATGTTGTATTGAAGGACAGTTCCCATATAAACAAATAAATACGTAATGCATAATTATAATAAATTTGATACTTGATTATATTTGCCGCTTACACACCTCTGGATAGGTTGATACAAATATTGGCAATCAAGTAGTTATTGACTGGTTGTTGTATGGGTTCTTGTTTCAATCACAACACAATATACATAAACAAATGCCGGTTGATTAAACTATTTATGCCCTATTAGCACAACATGGTGTAACCCTACAGGTAGTGAAGGCAGAAGAAGGAGGAAGACGAAGCTGCAGTTTTCTTCTGTTTAATCTTCTTTGATCGTATAGTTTTTAGTATTAGTATTTCGCTCTCTGTCTCTTTCTCTCTCATGTCCCATGTGGTAACCCATGCCTCTTTGACTAACGGTCTACCTATCTAGTCTGATGGTTCTGACGGAAGTGCTTGGTGTTGTAGCCCTTTTTTTATAAACAATGCACGCGTGTTGGTGGAATTCCATGGAATTTGATGGATGACCCGAAATGACCAGAGCTGTCATAGAATTACTAATTTTGAATCCGATCCCAAACATTCTGGAATCGTGCTAGTGAAACGAAAACAAATAGGCTTACATAACGCCCTAGTTGGTGACAGATGAACTGGTACCGTCAACCCATCGTAACAAACAGCTTGCAAAATTTTGTTAAAATAATATTCTGACAAACACGTGTTATTCTAGAATGTTTTATCACGGTAGCACGCAATTAACTAATTATTAAACTACGCACTGACCTCCATGTATGTACATCGAATTACGCAATGTACTCCGTGCCTCTAGGCCTATATACACAGTGCATAACAATTTATAACATTAAAGATAACAACGTATCTTATATAATTCTATCATACACAGCACTAAAACATAGCCTATCTAATTAAAAGCTATAACTTTGATTATTTGTCCTGATGATATGTTTATCCAACACATCGATCTCCAGCATATATCTAATATATACACTATGTATAACTAACATATCTAACTTGATTATAATCCCACATCGGGTATAATTATATTGGCATACATAAACAGTCAAGGGCCGATAACCCTTCTTATACAGTCAAGGGCTAATATTAGCCCTCATGGGGTCACAATGTCCATTATCTTCCTAATGTCTCCCTTGACACTGCCTCACTTTTGGACTTCATCTGAGCGTTCATAACTATGAGGAAGGCTTTCGGTTTTTTATCCCGGCCTAGACGTTTAAATGGACAAGTTTCTGATTGGATGAAATAGTCATCCCTTAGTTTGAGTGACTTTTGCATGGGCGCCATATTGACTATAAGTGTGGATCACCTGTCTCTGAACAACATTGTTGATATCTATTAACTGGCACTATACTGTTAATTAATGTGTCGATACATCCAATGCGCTTTGTTCCTAGAATGGATTTGTGGTTTGCAGTATAGCAAACGGAAAATACATAGACATTATACATATTCCAATAATAATGGAACTTATGATTATCCAGTGGACTATATACAAAATTGTATGTTTCTAAATTCATTTTTAGCACATTTGTTATAACTGTGTTTATCATCCCACCATTTTGCTTGGTAAGATTTGTGGTTTGACAGAATTACCATAGAACACTGTTTGGTTTCCTACGCCACTAATCAACTACAGTGTCTACATATTTCCAAGTGACATGAATCGACTTTTGTGGGAAATTCTTTAATGATAATTTTTATGCATATTGCCATGCTGGATTTCTTATGCATGCTTATATGTATATATATATATAATATATATATATATATATATTAACATACTTGATTCTATATGTGGAAAGTCCTTTGGAATTTTGTGGGATTTTTCGGTGGGGATTTTCGTCGGGGAATATGAAAATTCCTATTCTAAGTTATTTTAACTTTGTTGCTGTTTTCTATCGAATTATCACCTTAATGTCAATTGTAAGCTGATAGGGATTATGTAATTTTTATAATTCTTACATACGATCCTATCATACTTACTGACGTGTCAAATTTTCATTACTCACCTTAAGACTCTCCGGTCGTTTGGGAAATACTGTCTTCAACTCACGTAGTTTACGATCTGGTCCTTTCTGTGAATAATTAAAATAGGTATACAAGCAGTTGTTTTTTGTAATACCAATAGATGTTATTTACAGTTCCATCATGTTTTAACTTTCTCTTCAATTATATTCTATTTGTCAATAGATAAATACAATATATGCTTCCACACCCTTTGACAACATGTGGTTTTCTTGATTTTTTTTAAACAATCATGGTAATAATAACGGTATGATATCCCCTTAAGTTCATGGACACATTGTAAAAACAATGAATAATTAAATGAATTTTATATCTTTAACCAATGACATAATCCTTTTTTATGTCGACACTACTTTATTTGATAGAAAGGAAGGTAAATGTCAATCCTGTCTCGTTCATTACAAAATGAAGTGTTGAATACATTAACCATACCGATGAAGTTGCCATAGGCTTTGTGCCTAAGATTGGTGTCTTTGAGATGTCAGTACCGTGGATTTTTAATTGAGCCACCTCATCTCTTGATGCTGCCATTTCAAGCCCCAATTGTATTTTCTTCAATTATCAGTGTATCGGTTTAAAAACATTTTCGAAACTGGAAGCTATCATCATACAATAAAGGTTCATTTTGCCACATATTTGTTTAAACATATAATGCACCGAACAATAACGAATATATTTTATGGTTCGAAACACGATATCCGTATAAAAAAATAACGGTAATAATTTCCAAAAGTCACAATCATATAGATCAGGGACACCTTATTAAACCACCTAGGAATAAATAAAATATTTATATTACAATATGCCACGATATTGATGCAGAACCGACATTGCACTAAATCATTAGTTTCTTGATTACTTTATACCACATAGATAATCAGAGGAAACTGGATATAGAACACATATTGTAACCATATTTTATTCAATTCGACGAATGATAAAAATAGCATGTAGCAGGAATTATGACACGAAACAGCATGACTTGGTTAGTTAATTCTTAAATTTAAATAGAAATTGTGGCGTATTGTATTTGCGATAAAGTATTGAAATCTTTATTTGTTTGATATACAAGTTACCAAATCACTCACTTCGTCTGTGCCCTCCGCCATATTCTTAATCCGTCGTTAAAAACAAATTGATCTGTTGTAAGAAATCTTCATCGATTCTGAAAAAAGGGCACAAATCTTTAAATATGAAGAAATTGTGTGTAAATAAATTATGGGGAAAAGCCAGGTTTCAACTGCAACTACCAAATGTTACTGCAAAATTACGGATTCAAAGAAAATACAGTTAATACTGGAAATTTACACTGCTCTCTTAGTGTTTGGAAGCATCTATATGCATGTTCCATGTAAAAAAGACGGGTTTCTTGTTCCAAACATTCTGTTAAATGAAACATTATAGTGCATGGGCTAAAGACAATGAAATATTAATACCGGACATACTTCTAAGGAAGAATGCTGATATCGAAATTATTTAAGATACATACTACATATTTTCACATTTACTCGTTTGTTTGAATGCCATTCCGTTGGTGATGTTTTCTATTGTCTGGCATGTGTACATTAAAAACCTTGCCTTTAACTGGCCAATAAAAAAAACATTTTATAGAGTATAAAATGATTTAAGGTAAACCTTTACATTGCATGTAACAGAGGTAAGAGATTTGTGGTGTGCTATCTAAACTATACCAAAGGAGTAATCTCCCCTTCATCACAACACCCTTTTACATCAGGCCAGATACGACGGTCCTGGTGTTGCAGCAGGCGGTTTTTTGAGAGCAATTTAGACAAGACAGACGCTGCGCGCATAAAAGATTAAGTCACGGTACATTTGTATCATTTAGGGGTGTGACCTTTGTAAGTATTTTTAACTGCTATACCGCCTGGATGCCTGTAAACATGGTAAACTGTATCATGGTTTTCCTCGTGGTTCGATTTCTATATTTAGATTTAATATTTCGCGCCAGATCAAGATGTCGTCAGTCAGTCCCATCAATATTCTATGCATGGACCGTTTCGTAACATTTAACCAGTCTTACGATCGCAATTTAGCAATTTATGGGCCGGATCTAACTATGTCTTATTATCGAAGACCAGGTGGGTCTTCAGTCAAAAATCTGTTCACACAGCAAGTGCTCAATTTGAGACCCGCAGCATGTGTGTTACAAATCGGATCTAACGATTTAGATGACTCAAACATGTCGTCCGATAAACTTGCATGGCACATATTTTCATATGCTAAATTCTTAGTACAGGAACTTGATGTTAAGCATGTCATACTATGTCAAATGTTACCACGACGAAAAACGAGGAGGATAGATGTAGAAATGTTTAATACAAAAATAATCGAGACAAATAAGGCTTTGAAAGAACATTGTAAGTCTTCTTCAATGATTACGTATTGGAAATTGCGTGGGTTAAAGAATAGCCCAAAGGCTTTTTTACACAAAGATGGTGTACATTTATCTGAACATTTTGGAATGCCAAGATATATTGGCAACATAAAGCGAGCTGTAATTTTCTGCAGAGATAAAATCATCTCGACAAATTGTAATGTGTATTGATGATTTGTCTTTCACTTGTGAACAAAATTTTTCAAGACTACTTTTTACTACGACTCGTAAAAATAGCGACTAGTGCTTGTAAACTTTGAAAAAAAATCAACTGAACGACAAATTGGTATATTAACATAACATATTGTACAATCAAAGATAAAATCCAAGATGTAAACATCCTAAGTTTTTTAATTATAAAATTTATACTATAAGATGTTAAATTAGGCCTGGCAAACATCTATTTTATGACCCCTAGTAACAATGTTCAGTGGGAATATTCACGGTGGAACATTTCACATCTCCAAAAACTCCCGCGAGGACGAGGACGAGGATAAACACAAAGCAGTGAAAAGGCGCCGTACAATGGTTCTGTACGACAGCGACAGCGAATAGACATTTGTACCACGAAGCCTCCATTATCGCGCCAAGTGACGTCACGGCTTCGTCACATCAAAAACAGTCGCTCATGAACTTTCAAACTAAAATATTTTCCTCATTGTTTCAAACACCAAGGACAATTTATCTATTATAGATTAAATGAAAAAATGCTGAAATTTTGTTTTGAGACGTGTATTTAATAAAATGAATTCTTTTCAAGAGTCAGTTGTGTTAGAACTATTTCTTCCATCGTCGGTATAATTGACCTACTTCGAAGGTTCGGGTGATTTGGTTGAGATGTGACGATTCAAGGCAAAAGAGAAAATCAGTTTTTGATGGGGAACGATGAAAGAAAACGTCATATGATAAAAAGAATCTGTCATTCGTTTCCCTTCATATTAGATTCATGATACTCGTTTAGAATTTTTTATTTTTGCTCGCCAGATGCTCGCAAAAATACAAAATTCAAAACTCGTATCATAAATCTAATATGAAGGGAAACTCATGACAGATCCTCTATATATATAATCCTATTGAACATAAGTGAATATTATCTGGTTGACATATGCAGTGTAATCAATTATGTTGAAGAACACTCTCCATCCTTCTTAGTAGCATATACATGGTTGACAAGTGTGTTACCATGAACAACATATATAAGCTACATCTGATTCATTGGTTTGTTGAGTAGCGTATATGGGTGACTAGTCCTGTTACCATTTATCATATTCAAGAAGCTACATTTTTAGGTACTAGGTAACATATGTACAAGTCGTACAATGAAAACCAATAGTGCTGTTACATGATATCATGCAAGCCTGTAACTTATAATAAAATGCTTGCCTGTATAATTTTTCTCACATAGATAATGTCATCAGTGACAAACAAAACAAAATCGGCGAGCCAGAGGGGCAGCCAACACAGGCAGGGCGACCAAGACCCAGAAAACTAACCAGCCAGGCCCATCAGAGCCACCCATGGTACAGATTCCAACAGCTAGGGAGGTGGCAGTAGAGCTGAAAAAGCTAATGGAGGAGGAGCAACAATCTCGGGTGACAACACCTGCTCCTACATCTATTAACCTACAGGAAGTTGCCCTGCCTTCTGCATCTGTTGACCTACAGAGGGTTGCCATGCCTACTACATCTGCTGAACTAGCGGAAGTTGACATGCCTTGCCCTACAGTTGGAACTGGATATAATGCAGGTATATCTAGGCCGATAACTGTAATATCGATGCAAAAACCGAATCAGAAATCTGGGCTGGACAGTTTGTGGACTTGGGTTCATTAGTGTTTGAATCCAGGCCTAATGTTATTGACATGCATGTTTCAGATGGAAAAAATTGATTTATTGCCTAGATTTAAGGCATTTAAGATCAATTCCATTGAAACATGGAACGAAGCATTTCGCATCTTCATTGCAGTGTATTGCACTAATTTCCTCTTGCAAACACCACACTTAATGAAATATTGTCATATAGTCAATACCCTGGCATCACAGAATGGAGATTGGCATTATTATGATGTTAATGTCAGAAAGTGGAAAACAAACGAAAACCTGAATTGGGGGGAATTTGAACACTGACCTCTATACTTTAGCACTCACCAGGAATCTTAGTAAAAAGGGAGGTAATTTTCGGAAAGGTCAATCAACCACTTCCTCACCAAACCCTACCAGTAAAATCTGTTTTCAATACAACAACAAAGGTGTCTGCTCTAGGCCAAATTGTGGTTGGCCACACAAATGTGAAAAATGTGGTGCAGACCATCCCAAAAAGATGTGTCCTAAAAGGGGGGATGTGTCAAACAAGGACACAGCCAATAGCAACAACATTCAAAATTCCAAACACTAATCCAACAACAGTAGCAATCTATCAGTCTCCTGTAATTCTTACCCCCATTAGGGTCTCGGAGTTGACATACTGGTTGACAGGATATTCTCAAAATTTGACATAACATTTAATACAAGGCTTTAGTCAGGGTTTCTCGCTTCATTATAATGGACCCAGAGTTTTCCGGGATACATCAAATTTGCTTTCAGCTAAAAAAAACCGCTTCTATTAAAAGAGAAAATACAGAAGGAGGTGCAGGTCGAGTTGAAGGACCATTTGAACAGCCCCCATTCCCTAATATACAAGTTTCTCCTTTAGGTCTAGTACCTAAGAGGACACCTAACGAATACCGACTGATTCATCACCTAAGCTACCCTGCTGATGGTTCAGTTAATGACGGCATACCTCAAGAGTTGTGTTCTGTTCATTATCAAACAATTGATATGGCTATCAGTCACATTTGTAATATGGGAAAGGGCGCGTTGATGGCAAAAACTTATATAGAGGCAGCATTTAAACCTATTCCCATTCAAAAATCTGATCATGAATTGCTGGGGTTTAAAGTTGAAGGGTTGTACTATTTCGATAAGACTCTCCCCATGAGGGCATCTATATCATGCAGTTTGTTTGAACAATTTAGTACAGCACTTCACTGGGTAGCTGAGAACAAGTTGGGGACCCATGCTTATGTTCACATCCTTGACGATTTCCTTTTTATTACACCCAATAACTGGGATACATGTAAACAGGATTTGGATATTTTTTTGAGGGGATTTTGTAAAAACATTAATGTTCCAATCAAACATGAGAAAACTATGGGACCTGCCCCCATCATGGCTTTCCTTGGCATCGAACTGGATTCAATATTATTTCAGGCTAGACTTCCTCTCGACAAGGTTGAGAAAATAAGAGATAGTATACACTCGTTCCAATCTCGCAGAAAATAACACTGAAATAACTCCAATCACTTATAGGTCTGCTTAATTTTGCATACAAGGTAGTGGTACCAGGTAGGGCATTCTTAAGGAGGCTGATAACCCTCACCAGAGGTGTAAAGGCACCTCACCATTTCATTACACTTAAACAAGAAGCTATACACTGACGCAAGTAATCTTGGGTTTGGTGGCATTTTGGGTAGATCTTAGTTTTTCGGTAAATGGGACAACTCGGCTCTTGATCACCATATTTCAGCCCGGGAACTATTTCCATTGATACTAGCAGTAGAAACTTGGGCTTTACAGCTATAAAACAGATGTATTATGTTCCACTCAGATTATTCTGCTGTTGTGTGTGTGGTTAACACTCACACTGCGAAGGATCCAAATCTGATGCACTTGTTGGCAGGCTGGTTATAGTATGCCTTAGATTTAATATACTTTTTAAGGCTGTTCACATCCCGGGTGTTCAGAATACTGCTGCGGACATGCTATCCCGTTTGCAGGTGGTGGCATTCCTCAACTCCTACCCGGAGGTAAACAGGGATCCCGATCTCCCCCCCCCCCCCCCCCCCCCCCCCCCCCCCCCCCAACCAAGACTTGGAAACTCTGATGGATTTGAAAGACTCTTTGTTAGCCAATTCTCTAGCTCCAAGATCATGGCAAGTATACAAAAAGGCTTTTGGTGAACTCTAAAATTTTGCAAGTCTACATAATTTACAAACGGAAGTGCTTCCGACAAGTGTGAACTGTCTATCTTAATTTATAGCCTTCTGTGCCACTCGTAACTTGGCAGCCTCTACCGTGCTGAAATATGTCTCGGCAATAGGCTACTATAACAAGCAAGCAGGCCATATAGATCCTGGACATAATTTTGTTATTCATAAGATGCTCAAAGGTTATTCCAAATTGAAAAGCACTTCTGACTTCCGCCTGCCCATTACTTATCCTATTCTCTCAAAATTGTTGGCAGCATTAGACCATACTTCAAGTTCTATGTATGAAAGAAGTCTCTTAAAAACCATGGTCCTTCTGGCATTCCATGGTTTTTTTTGGGTAGGGGAAATAACTCAAACCCGGAAAGATTCGGTGCCATGCTTTAAATCTTCTGGAATCACTTTCACTCAGAACAAAGGGAAAATGGCTCAGTTCCATTTCGAGATTAATCAATTTAAAGGTAACTATATTCACCCAGTCCATTTAACGGTGTCATCTAATGTTTCCTTCCCAACACTTTGCCCTATTCAGGCTATGGTGGCCTATGTAAAACTCTGTGGGGCAGAGGATGGGCCATTGTTCTGCTTCCCCGGGGGTCAACCAATAACAAGGGCCTATTTCTCCAAGCAACTTCAGGGGACACTTACATGGACAAAACTAGATCCCGGCCAGTATAAAGGGCATAGCTTCCGAATTGGTGCAGCTACAGCAGCACACCTTGCTGGATTTCCAGACAATGGAATTCAGAAAATGGGCAGGTGGAGGTCAAATGCTTTTCAAAGGTATATACGCCTGCCATCTTTACCAGGCATTCAGCTTTCAGCTTGTTTTTTGTACATATCTGTCTAGGATGAGGTCTAATACATTATGTACATTTCTAATTTTGAACCTTTTGTGGTATGTTTATTAAGATAATCCCAAAATCTAGGTTGGGGGTACATCAATAGATGTACTGTGGCGGCTTAGAACCCCACCTGTGTGGCAAATCAGAATTATTCAATATTAATGTGTTCATTACTCATACTTATGATTTTAATGGTAACTCACTTTTGGGGTTATTGACCTCAGGGTGTTTAATGACTCATACCTATGATTGTAATGGTAACTCAATTTTGGGGTAATTGGCCTCAGGGGGTTTAATGACTCATACATTTGATTGTAGTAGTAATTCACTCTTGGGGAAATTGGCCTCAGAGTGTTTGATTGACTCATACCTATGAGTGTAGTACTAATTCACTCTCGGGGTAATTGGCCTCAGGGTGAAGCAACTATTGATAATATGCTGTTTATTGTTGACATCGTTTAAATTTAATAAACGACATTTCCATTCGTTGCAGTGTCTTAATATCATTTGTCTACTTTCTAGCCACAAACAGAGCAGATTTTGGGATTTAACATAATTTAGCTTTGTGTATTGGGCAACTACCGGTAATTTACTATACGATTACGGGTGATTTCTTATGTTTTGTTTGATAAAGTACAAAAACATCAATATATGTCATGACATATATTTTTTTAAGGTTTATGTTGACGGACGACTTCCTTACTATGCGAGATACGTGTAGTGCCTTTGTTTGCATGTTTTGAAAGGCTACGGCATATGTTTTATTGGTTTAATACTGTCGAAGACATCCAGTAGGACACCCCATCTTGTAATGTTGTACCAAGATGATAACCAGTCGTCCCAGTCCAGCATGAGGAAGTTAGGTGACATCATACTCTCTCTTTTGCACTTTCGCGTAAGGGGCAAATTTTATCGTGTTAGTCATTTAAAACGCGCCCATATTTTACACCAATGTTGTATCACGGGAAAAACTAATACACATTGAAGACATCATGCAAAAAATCGGAACAGTCTATTACTTTTGACATCAAACCTATTTTTTGTCAAATACCTATAAAAGCGTGTATAGATATGTAACTGGATATGGCAGTTGCTTTTTGAAAGCCTTGAAACC